>NC_039359.1:53148027-53210462 GCF_003573695.1 Papaver somniferum
AAAAAAAAAAAAAAAAAAAAAAAAAAGAGAAAAAAAAGAATCAAGTATTTGTCAATTCCATCCTCTCTTGTTCCAAAAATAAAAGAGAGTAGTCAATGTAAATAAGAGTCATGTAAAGAGTCATCTTTTGTGTTTTTGTGTTATAAGAAAGGAAGGGTGTATGCCATTGATGTACAATGCGAGTAATTGTGAAATACCTCCAACTCATTCACAATTCTCGTAAAGTCCGGACAGCTAGCTAGATTTCGACCTCGGTTCTTAGCCTGAGAAACTATCTCTTGGTGATTAGTAGTCATAACATCCGATCTTTCTTTACACATGTGTAGATACAATTTACACTCTTATCACATGTCTTTATTTGTTATCAGTGCTAGGATTGTGCCTTTGATAGCTAGATTGACATATCCATTTTGCTGTGAGCTTAAACTGTCTTGCACATGTCACATTTCATGGAATCTGAGCTTATATTTTGTACTAGAACTTTGTAGGTACGTTCTAAGCAAACCTTCACAAGACTTCACTCGTCCACTAGGGACACTTAGTGGTTTAAAAGGCTTAGTGCATACGCTAAATGCATTCGAGACACTAGCGACAATGGTATAGGTAGGATTTCCTTAGTTTTGTTTTACTTGAGGACAAGTAAAATTCAGGTTTGGGGGTATTTGATGAGTGCTAAAAAGTGCATATTTCTATATTTTTTTCTTGGCAATTAACTCAGCTTTTATGCTCTAATTCTCCATTTTATCTCATATTCTGTATTTTCATTGTTTTCAAGAATAAATACTTTTCTTAATTAATTTTGTATTTTTAGGTTCTAAATAAAGTTTGGATGGAATTACGGAGCGAAAAGAGCAGAAAAGTGGTGGAAGCCGAGAGGAATTACGCAAGGAAGCCGTGAGGAATGTTGTGCACAAGACCAAAAGGCTAGAAATGGGCTTAACAAGAAAGAATTGTTATTAAAGAAGATATGGGCTTGGCATACCCAAGGTCCAAAACCCTTACCCAAATCCATACCCGTTTCCCTTTCTAGCCGTCCGATTGGTTCATCTCAGCATCCTACGGTCGCAGCATTGTCAGTACATCAAAGTCTGAAGCTCCTGTCTAACACTACAGCACCTAACCCCATCTTGAGCCGTCAGTTTCGTTGTATCAGGCATCCGACGGTCGATACCAGCCTATTCACTTGTAGCCGTTAGATCTATCTATCATTTCCGCATCCCACGGCTCAGCTTCGCTGGACATCGAATTTGCTACACCCGCTTCACACTGTAACAACCTACACCTATACCCATCGCCAAACACTCCCCTCCTTCTTTCCATCGAACCCATCTCCTTCCTCCCACTCCCTATGCAACTACTCCACTGCCACCACCAACTCCGTCTGCACCTTCCATACCGCCACCACCTTCATCATATCACTCTAACAACCAACACCCATCACTCTATCTACCTATTACATCAACCTCTCGATCTTTTTCTCTCTGAAACCCTAGTTTTAGGGGTTGATGAAATAGGTTAGGTTAAAGATGAAATTGGAAGCAACAGGAGATGTAGGAGACGCACAAGAGGGATGGGTCGAAATAAAAATCAAATTTCAGAGAGTTGGTATGATTTAATTTCGATTTAGGTGAAACCCTAATTTTTGGGGATTTTGATATTTTTATGTTGCAACTATAAATAGGGATGTGTGGGTGTTGTAGAAGGTATGCCTGGATTAGCCAGAGCATCAATAGGAATAGTTTAGGTTTTATTTTGTAATTTACATTTCCATGAACTGTTAGTTTTAGGGTTTGTCAATCTTTCAGTTCCACAATTTTCAATTCAAATGCACTGTTAAATATTTGTTGTTCAGAACTCCAACATGTTTTGAATGTGATGGTGTGATTGTTACGATTTTCATTAAGCTCACGTTCATGGTATGTTCTTATGTTAGCATCATTAGGATAGTTTTATACATTGTTGTCTGACAAACAACATGTTTAAGAACTTCATCATGTTTTAATTCTACTACTAAGGCAGAGATGAAACTCTAGATAAATATAACCCTATTGTATGAGCACTTCTTCTCCATGACAGTTTGATGACAAGCATGTTTTAATTTCCGAAAAGGCTATATGAACTGAATGTAGTATAATCTTAGATTGCTTGTACCTTAGAAAGACAAGTAATGCTAGGGGATTGACATATGATAGCTGAGATTAAGGCATCGCTGTGATAGGAGAAGACTAGTATATCATCTTAGAGAATTATATGCAGCTAGGGGTGGAATTGAAGCCTTAGTTCTTACCTTATCCCTTAGCTTCCATCACTGCCCTTGGCTCACAGCCTTGGTTTGTTTGTCTTTGGTTCACTGTTTCTTTGTTCTCTGTCACTGTTACCTCATTGCTTTACTTACTGCCTTGTTAATTTAGATAACTAGCTTAAAAACTTCAACTATACACCCTAGTCCCTGTGGAAATGACCCGTTCTTGCACAAGCTACAATCGACACCGTGCACTTGCGGTTAACAAGTAGTCTTCCTCTTGCTCTTATTTTCTGTCCCCTTTCAAAGCCTACCAGTTACTTCGTCGACTTTCAATCACACGAAGTAAAGATAAGACACGAACAAAGGTAAGGATACTCACACGAGGAATCTACCATACAAAAGGCCGGACTGGAGTGTCCAAAGGGTCATCAAGGACGAAGTCAAGAAGAACGAAGTAAGATTACTTGGCTGAAAAGATAATTCACGAAGTGGATAAATTATGGAGCAAGAAAAGAGAAAAGTGTCCCGACAAGCCTATGTGAGGACAACGAAAGAAGGGGAGAAACTTTATGGAAAATGGCCTGGGCGAAGTAAAAGGCACCTCCACGAGAACGTTGCGAAGTAAAATGAGTTGTATACCATTAGGGTGGTTGACCTATAAATAGAGGTCCTTGGGCAAGATAAAGGGGGAACTTTTGGTTGAGTGGGAGAGCTTTGTGGAGAGTTAGATTAGGGTTTTATTGTGTTTAAGAACTTGTACTTTGATTTCTTTGTATGATTCATCAATAAAGATTTTGGAGTTCATATTACTAAACATGTCTTAGATCTTGGTTATCTTCCTTTTGAGTGTACTACTGGATTTCCAGTAGTTACAGAGCTAATTAATATAAACCTTTTTGCATAGTGTACTAGTGTCAGTTGTTGAGGAGGTCGTTTCAGTTTATCATTAGACAGTACTTTTACCATATGTTTGTCATAAACAACATTTATACAGTCCAACAGTCAACTTCACCTCAAAGACTAGTCATATGGATGAATATTATGTATCCTCAGGGATGGAAGGGATGGAGATCAGACTGCTTATCTTTTGCAAATAAAATCCAACCAAAATGAACAGCTTAGCCGATGTCATTGTAATATAGTGTAGAAAATATGATATCAAAGACTTAATGAAATAACAAAGCTAAACTCAAACAAACTTCTCTTAATTGATGTGTTTCGACTCATGGCTCAACATCCTATTTATATGATTAACAAACTTGACTCTCAAGTAAAAAGACTTTCCTAAACAAAATCAAACTCTAACAAGAAACTTCTAGAATATTCTCACGTAAACAAACTCTAAAATAAGGAATACTTGCAACCCAAACAAACTTCTAAATATCGTACCATGGATCAACAACGTTTGTTTATCCATTCACTTCATGTCAACTGTACTAGTTGATCCAACCTGACTACGTCAACTCTCATTGTTTATCCATACTATTATATCAACAACTCTTGTTTATCCCTTCTGTCTTCTCCATAGTATCTTGGTTTATTCTTCAACATATAGTGGTAAAGTTGTTGGGTGGTGGTATATAACAATGATCAATTAAAAGAAATAAACAAATTAATTAATTAAAATGGATAAATAAAGAAGAACTAAAATGAAGAGTATATACGGATTTTTAGAATTTAGAAGAGGGGGATGCAGATAGGATATACAGTATATGCTCTCTCAATTACTTTATCGGAAGAGTTTCGCACCATGGTACGTGCTGTAGTGCACTCTACTTAGATTATTACCTTAGCAGACAAACAAAGTAAGAAATGTGGTCAGTGCTAAGACTTTTATTTCGAAAACACTTATGGAAAAAAGATATAGAAAAAAGTTTTGTTATTTCTAGACATCACCACATACTATATAACATAGTCTTATTCTGTTTAGATTTTCAGATCATATCACCACATACTATATGATATAGTCTTGTTCTGTTTAGATTTTCAACATTTCACTCTCTCTAAATACACACAAACCCTTAATCTAACTTATCCATGTAATCTCAGTGCTCAGAGCTCAGTCAGTTATTGTCTTAACTAGCAACATCGAAATCAAAATAACACCCAAAAAAAATACAAATACCATTTACAATCTTGAGTATTGAAGTATTAGTTTTGTTGAAAGGAGTGGACAATGGGAAGATATCCGAGCCGCGATGAAACGGGATGGAAAAAGGGTCCATGGACACCTGAGGAAGATCAAAAAACTCGCTGATTATATACATAAGAATGGTCATAGAAGTTGGAGAGCTTTACCTAAACTTGCTGGATTGAATAGGTGTGGCAAAAGCTGTCGACTAAGATGGAGTAATTATCTAAAGCCTGGTATCAAGAGAGGAAAATTCTCTGATGATGAGGAAAAACTTATTATCAGTATTCACTCGGTACTTGGAAATAAGTACGTCCAAAACTAGCGTCACGCATGCAAACTTATTATCATTGGTTTCTAAATTTATCGTTTTTTTATTTGTCTTTGTAGATGGTCTCAAATTGCAACTCACCTACCGGGAAGAACCGATAATGAGATAAAGAATTATTGGAACACTCATATAAAGAAGAAACTGTTACAAATGGGTATCGATCCGATAACTCATAGGCCAAGGACAGATCTTAATCTTCTTGCGAACTTATCAAATTTACTCGTGGCAGCAAATATTTTAAATTTGATGAACCCTTTGGACAATGCTACAAGAATACAAGCTGATGCTCAGGCACAATTAGCCAAAATTCAACTATTGAATAATCTGTTACAAGTGATGAACAATGGATCAAGTTCATCAATACAACCACCTAACATGGAGTTACTTAATCAATTAAGATCAGTTCCGAACCGAGATACTAATAACCTTGAACCAAATTATCAACTTCTTAATACTCTAGGTTATTTGCCAAATTCATCATCTCAAACTCCACCACCTTACAATTTCTCTACTTAAGAACACTCAGCCGTCACTAATGATAATGAGAACATAGCAGCCGAAGATGCTGATTGTTATCCTTTTGAACAAGGATCGAGTTCGATAAATAACAATTATCTTAATGATGATGATGATAACATGAATGTTCAGCATTACTTGAATAGTCCAGTGTATATTCCTGCATTGGTTTCGGCTTCACCAGAAAGAAACATGAATATGAATAATATTAGCAAACCGGATCCAAGAACTACAACAAATTCATCAACTTCAACCACCTTTGAAACAACATGGGGAGAATTAAATCTTCAAGATGATGAAGAAAATATTCTAAGTGATCATTGGACAGGCCTTTAGAGTAAGTAACCGTCGTTTTTTATGATAATATTTTGATTAATTTTCAAAAATTAATTCTTTGTCTCAGTATTTCATTTGTTGTTTGTTTATTGTTTTGTAGATGAACAGCCTCTCCATCTTGACCAGTCAATCTCCGAACATAACCGCTACTTATATATATCACTAAAAATTAAGTTTGAACTTCATTGTTGTTTGGGTTTTTTTAAAAATTGATGCTGGAATTGTGAAATAATATGAGAATAACCATGTCCACAAGTCATATCCATGATTATGTTGGGTTAGGTATACGTATATCCCGGTTCATGTGTAATTAAAGGAAGTTTTGATGCAGTATGCAGTAGTTGATGCTTCTATTCCCATTATCAAGATTTTTGTTATTTATTCTACATCTAAATAATACTTTTATGTATGTATTTTCTGTACTTAACTTAATTATCTAATACATTTTTAACAGAACGTACTTCTCTATTTTTTGTGGTCACTATTCAAAGAGCGTCACTTATGTATTTTGATTGTGTGACTTAAAATAAGTTGTTATACAGTAACGGTATACACCGGCCTATTTTCTAATATTTGGCTCTGCCTCTGTTATGCTATTATTTCATTTTGGGCAAGCAACGCATGCAAAATGCATGCGTCTTTGGACTTATTTATATGTATTCACATATATTCATCAAGAAATGGATAAGAACACAAAATGAAGTTTCAAAAGAAAAACAAAAACAAACAAAAAAAAAGAAAAATGGAGAGATTAATATGTACTACCTTAACCTAGCTAGATGTTCTAAATGGATTATAAACAAATTAGTTTGTTGAAAAGGTACATAAAAAGAAAAATATGGCTGTTAACGGGGCTACAAATATGCTTATAAGGTTACCAATCCATTGGTGAGGGATGTTTTATCCTATACAGATATGGGACACCCCCAAATAAATTGCTAACTCTATTAGCAGCATTAAAGAGAAAAGAACTCTGAGAAGGACTGCCTAGTGTATTAGGTAGGTAGTTAAAGTTCTTGAAATAAATGAATTCCATGAAGAAAACAAAATCCAAATGTCAAACATCTCTATATACGTAAAAATGTGGACTCTCACATAGCCATTACAATTACAAAGCTTTTTCCCTGTAAAATGTGAGTTTGTATGGGTCTAATTATATCACTTATCAGAGTAATTAAGCTAAAGCATCAAGCAATGTATATTCATTTCTGAGAAATGGTGATGTAATTATCTAGAGATCGTGTTTTTTCTGAAGTCCACACGTTGAAGACTAAAAGGATTAGTTGGGATTTTTTTGTTTTTTTGAAGCATTATTAGTTGGGTGTTAGTTGCATGTTAACAAGCTAAATATCACTAAATTTTTTTAATTCATTTTGGAAATTCATAAAAGAAAATTATCTTCGATTTTTGAATGGGTGGGATTATTTAGAATGACCTGAGTTTTATTTACACTATCTTACTCCCTCCGTCCCTATTATGAAGGCGGAGTTGTAAAAATTTGTAATCTCATTAGATATAGGCAGACTTTCAATTCCAAGATGAGTTTTTCCATGTATTACCCTTATTTATTATAAGTAGTTATCACCACAATTAAATTAATGTTTGTAGTGTTAGAAATTGTATAAAGGATAAAACAGGAAAGAGGATGGAAATGTAGGAAATCAAAAAAGTTTCTTATTCTAAGAAAACTCACTTCTCCGCCTATATAATGGGGACGGAGGGAGTATATTTTATTAAAAAAATGTCATTTAAACCTATCAACAAGCCTGTATTTGGTTTCTTTGGTCACATATTTTAGTTAAATTTGGGTGTTAAATGGATAATCCAAGGTTCATATATGTTTCTTATAAGGCAAGAATAGTATGGCTATCCTTATTTCCTTAGTTTACAAGCTATTGACTGTAAATTATCAACTTAGCTAACTGCCTCCATAAATCGTAGGGGTTTGTACTCAAGGTTAAGTATCTATGGTGTTTGATTCCAGTGAGCTATTGGGATAACCATTACTAAAACAGTCAAAATTACTTAGAATTTCTTAAATTTGTTCCAACTTTATTTAGATTAGAACTAGATGAATTTCAAATCGTGGGTTTTCCAAAAGATGTTTATATGGTAAGTATAGCATCTATAATTAAAATGGATCAGTAGTAGTAATGCATGAATCCAAGCAGTGACGGAACTGCGGAAGCAATCCAGAAGTCAAGTCAAGACTATTTAAAATAAATACTGAAATATAGTCCTCTTGACCATTTCTTAAGTAGTAAGATAATTTTGCTTTTACTTTGTGTAGTTTTCGGATGAAACATTGTAAAAATTGGCTTAAATGACGCAAGTTGAAATAAGTTATCACTGGCTAGCTAGAGATTAAAGCATGAAAAAAGACAAGTTTTGGTTAAGAAATGTGTACGTTATTATGGTAAAAGCATGACAAAATTAAATAAACTAAAAATGGATCACCGAGTTTACAAGTTAATTAACCTCCTGTAGCTCTAAGAAGTGATGCTGATAAAGATATCTAGTAAACTAATAGGCATCAACTGTGTGTGTATATATATACAAACAACCCAATTATTAGATCCATCACAATCGACCATTTGGAAGTATCAATGACATCTAATAGCCTGTTTTATTTTTGACATTTTTGTAATTTCCTAAGTGTTTATGCATATGTAATCATGACCAACCGTCTATGAAATGCATGATTACACATCTACCAGAACATCAATGATCAAGCGCCAAGGCAAAATTCTTTTGCCCAATATATTAGCTAACCTTACAAAAGAAAGTAATATTCTTTCAAATTATACCTACTACTAGTATGTAACCCGCGCTACGCACCGGATGATGGGATCAACCAATTGGATGTGGCGGGGCTTCCCCGCACCCGTGGTCAAATAATCTTTGATTAGATTGATTTCTTAAGGAAATAATAAACCATGATACCTTTGGTCTAATGAGTTGACGGTTGAAATTTGATATGATAAATTTAAATTCATGTATTTTTTTTACCGGGATATATTGAGATAAACCAATAAAATGGTTCATTATTAGAAAAGTCAAAGGGTCAACCGGTAAATTTTTATTACAATATATTACTGAAATGCGTTTGGTTAACATACTTTTTCGATTGGGCATGGCTTCGACCATTTTTGGAGCTCGACAATTAGTTAACTATAGACATATTTTAGTTAATGGTCATATGAGAGACATACCAGGTTATCGTTGCTAACCCCAAGATATGCACTATGTAAATCAATTAATGAGCAATACAAAACATCCAATTTACATGTCCGATTTTTTCAATGATTTATACGAGCATTATGAATTGTCAATGATTTATCCGAGCGTCATGAATTATTTTACTTGGCATGACACACGCTGATTAGTATTTGGTTTCATTTTATTTATTAGTTTAGTTGTGTCATTTTCTAACATTACGGTCTAAAAACCTTCTGGAGTCCATTGATGAAACGATTCAGAAAAGGAATGTCACTCAAATGTGAGTTGGATCTAAACATATCAACTGGAGATGAATGATTCTTTGATTCCATTTTGGAAATAAATTACTGAAAGATTGGATTCTTACGCAGTTTTCCATATGCCATTTTTCATCCCCGCCGGTCAAATCACTATGTAGGCTTTGTAAATTGCTAAATTATATTCATAAATCACAAATGAGGAGTTCTTATAATGATGTTCTGTAAATTGCTAACTTTCATGTAGGCTATGTAACTTCGAATGAGTTACTTGCTGGCCCTTATGGTCTCTCCTTTATTTTTATTTTTTTATTTTTTGTGCCTTTGAGTAATTTCTTTAACTTTTGAGTGTTCTAGGGGTTGTTGAAGCTTCAATTTAAGTAACCCAGGTATTATAATTTATTCTTTATTATGCAATTTTATAATGTTACATACTTCCCTTATCATTCGCGTGAAAAGTTTTTCTAAATTGAATAGTTGTACCGGTTGGGAGTTTCTGTTCCCATTTGTTTTCTTGGGTGAACATGCATATTCCACTAAGTTGAAGCGTTCAATTCTTGGCAGGAAAGTTGTTGTGCATGCTGATATAGATGACCTAAGCAGAGGTATGTATTAATTCTCTCATATAACTCTTTGAATAAATAAATACATGAGAATTTTAAAGCTGAACCCGTGAATACCTTGATTGAAAGAAGGAAAGAACAATCATTAAATTGATGTTTGTATGTAAACAAACCAATGCTTTTAAGTTGAGCAGTTCGGCGGTATGTTTTTTTAAGAATGAAGTTTGATTTCAAGTCATTAGCGATAGAGTTTGTTAAATACAACATAATTGTTGGTAGATATAGTTATTTTCCATCTTGACTCTTATTTAAGCACTTCAAATCCACAAATCTCTTTGCATCCTCTCATATCACTGATGAACCATTAAGGAGGAAGAGAGGAACCAAGGAAGCATTGAACAACTTTAGTATAAATTCGAAAACTTTTAGAAAAGTTAATGACAACAATTTCTCGAAATATTTTTCTCTCACATCCTCTTTTTTGTTAGAACTGTAACCAAGCTGGAAAAGATTTCAAATGTTGTTGGTTGATCAATCACCATCAAATTAGTCAACATCCATACAGAACTATCAAGACATAACAATTACAAAGAACCTCATTACTTGTAAATTGTTTGGGTTTAGGCAAGCTTAAATTAGAAACTTCATAGTATGATTGAGGCATAATTACCATCCAATAAACCAATATTGCATAATATTTTTCCAATACCACTGCGTGAGACGGTCGTTGCTTTCTTATACGTTTGGCACACAAAGAAAAAAAGAATGAGATTGGACATAACTGGACTCAGATAAAATGTACTCCATGTTCAAAGAGTGTCATTTGATTTGTGTCAATTCTGATGAACACTAAGCTAAAATAGTCTAAATATTAATCCGACTTTTAAGTTGTATCCACTATGGTCACTGTAAAAGCCTTTGTTCCATCGTTTTAAGCCTGATTTGCAATAAGTGGGTTTTATACCATATATTACAAATGGTGCAGCCAATCAAAAAATGGGTAACGGTTAGCCTAATCCGAAAGAAATCATTTTCAAGTACCCAGATAATATTTACCTTAAAAATATGAAGTATACAACTTATCACCCTAAGACCAATGAGATTATTGGTGGTTATTGACCCATTTAAGTATTCGTTCAGTCCCTAGAATAAGCCTATTCAACTTGACATGTAGCTACCCTATGCAGCACTATCATCACTGTCACCAACACAGCTAACCACCAGCGGCCGCCAAAATAAATCTCTCTGAGACCACCATAAAAATAACAGAAAATTGAATTGGTGCAAGAATTATTTCTTTGGAAAAACACTAAAATATGAAAAATAATTAAGCGTGAATGGATGAGTAATATTACATTGTTGTTCCAAGTGAATGGACAATCACATACAGTATCTAATATAAGAATTTGGTATAATCAAAGAGATGAGGCATGTGGTGAGTATAATCATAACATGAACATGATAACCCTTTAACCAATCAATTAATGACTCATTACCTTTCCAACAAAAATTTACATTTACATACTGTTAATCATCGCAAACATCCTGTAACTCTTTTAGTGACTTACAAGCATAATCATAGCTACTATACGAAGAGAAACCACCAGTCATCCCCTGCCAAAAATATCAACAAAAAATTAGGATTACGGTTATCAAAATTTATACAATTGAAACACAACAAAAAAAATTAAAATGAGATGAAGTCAAGCTTAAAATGCATTCAATGACATCGCGGGAGGTTCTACTGAAAATGGAAACAAAATTTTATGTTTCGAATATGAGTCGAATGGACTTGTCAGAAATGCCTTAAAAATGGCATCGGCGACTGGTGCTGAATAAAACCTGTAACCACTTCAAGAAAATACTATATCTCAATGTATATCCCACGCTGCGCAACAATAAATGATAAGATAATAAAAAGCCTAGACCACGTATCAGAATAGCATGAATTACTCCCTGACTCAATATACCCATAGACATCTCAATTGCAAGCAATTCCTAGTCAATGGTCAAATCATCTGTGGTCACCCAAACTCTTTTGGAAATTAATATTTAGCATCAAGATTAGACGTTTTTAATTTGGAAATTAAGTTAGAGTGGGAAAACCAATTATAGTAGGATACTTGGTCACATCATCCCAGAAATTAACTGTGCCTAGGATTAATGGCTATTAATACAAATGTGATATAATGCTCATGATTTGGATGTACTTTGTGTATTTATAATCAAACTCTAGGTGTCCTTTCCCAAACCCATAAACTCAAATTCATGCAATTTGAACGTATATGACATGGCAACTTTGCACATGACGAGACCAACGAAACCAAAGTTAAACAATATGCAAAGCAAGATTTGCTCTACAGAGGTTATCCATCAGTAAAGCAACGCGTTACTTGTTCGATAATCGATATTGCATACTTGCAAATAGGGCTGCACAGGAATCGTCCCGTCCCATGAAACCGTATCGGAACCGCAGGAAACGTATCGGTACCGTTTCGGAACCGCGGTCAGATGGGACAAATACAAGTACCAAAAACTGGTACCGTGCCTTGAGTAGATACAAGTAACGGTTCTAGGCTATTCCCGTCTCGTAGTACCGAGGATTTTTATTCATACTTTTTTTAGGTGCAACACTACTTTTGGACTGTCTTGGGAGCTTCATATACCTTTCCTTCATGGAAGATGAACAACACAGGCTATAAATTATGATCCTTCTGCATGAACTTTGGTGTAGTATATATGTATGTCTTCTGGTTAATTAAACTTTTCTTGTACCGATTGATATTCAAGATCATGTCTCAGGTAACACACACAACTTTCCTTCTCACTCACGTTTGCTTCTTGTTTTACCATGTGGTGTCAATTATGACGCTTTGCCGACTACGGCATTCTATTGCTGACCTACCAGACTCAATTCGACGGGTTACGGAGCCTGTTTGGATTCTAGATCTTTCTTATTTCATAGCATATCTCGAGACTGTAGCCATCGCCAGTGTACGTGGTTGCTTAAGTATCCTTTTACCGTTGTTACTTTGTTTCTTGTGAATATTAGTATTTTGTTAATGTATCTTTGCAATGCCTTCGTTGTCTCCAGCTAACTAATTTTAGTGTTTCTTTTTCAAAATACGTGCAGTTCCTGTACTATGAGTTTTTCGACCGGGCGTCAATGTACAAAGTGGGATGCTTGTCTTACGCAATTTATTTCTTCGCAAGCTTTCCAATGTTTTTGAGATAAAATGTGAATTCAAATTCTTGCAATGCATTCAATTTCTAGTTTATTAGGAAAAAGTGGATTTTTTTTTAACATATGGTACAGGTAAAGAACCGGTCCCGTCTCGTACCGAGTTGAACAGGTACAAATCTCGTCCCGTCCCGTACTACACGGGTACAGGTACAAGTACAAGGTACAGGTACCGGCCATAAGGAGGTACATGTACTGAGCTAGGCAAAGACCCGTACCGTCCCGTCCCATGTGCAGCCCTACTTGCAAACCAGGAAGGAAAAAGGTCTCTGACCATTCCACATCGAATATAAGGTAACTTTGGCAGTATTGTTAAGATTAGGTCGTACAGCTTCAAAAAAAATGATAGAAAATACTCCCTTTGTTTCAAAAATATTGTCCGCTTTGACTTTGTCAAAATATTAAGGAAATCACAGTATTTAGCTTGACTACCTTTAGTTACTTACCTATTTTATTTTAATATAAATGTTATCAATAAACTAAAATTGTCAGGAGGATTATAAATACGAAATTTAAAGGGAAAATTAAAAAAATATCGAATTATGGAGTATAAACTTTATAAAGAATTTAATTTTCGGAGGGAAATATATATTCTCTATAAAGGTATGAAGGATATATTTATTTCCTTAACTATACAAATTTATTTAGTATTTTGTATCTGGTCCCCTTAAATTGAATTTAAGGGTATATTAGAAAGTTCATTGGAAAAATATGACTATAAACAGAGGCTGGATACAATTTTGAAACAGACGAAAATGGAATAGAGGACAGTCTTTTTGAAAACGAAGGGAGTAGCTAAATTTACATTAGGAAATTAAGGAAGATTAGGAAACCATGTTGTGATTAAGTGGTCGGGCAAGGTCTAGTTTTGTCTCGCGGCATAATCTCTGCCGTTCAAAATAATAAAATCTTCGTCATATACAACGGATTAAAGTATAGATACCTCAGAAATATTAACAGACCGAGTATATCTCGCGAACTACCGCAACAGTACATTATGCTTACACAAAATTGGTTAAAAAGACCAAAATCAACAATTCCTGGGTGAAAAGGACATTTAGATTTTGATACTGTTTAAATGGACAAAAATGTAAAAATTGCCAGAATGTAAACAGTTTCATCCTACCCTTTTTCAAATACTTTTTCTTATTTTTAATTTACATCAGGATGCGTCCAGTTTCATCCTTATTATTTTTTAAGTTTAAGTCAGGATGAATCCAATTTCATCCTTACTAATTTTCACTCGTTCATTTGAACCATGTATTAAAAATATTTGGACAAATGACCCATTTTCCGTTATGCTTAATATTTGGCTAGTACTCGGTAGATTTATCACACACAGTCTAGAGATGCTAAAGACCCGAAACCTCAAAACTGCACATGACCCTAAAGTAATTCGTCTCAAGGTTTATGGAAAAAGAAACCATCAGCACTGCAGTTTAAGTGAGATCAATACTATGAGAGTACAATCAATTAACGTATCTATTATTTTCTGACTTATTAAGTACAATAAACTTTCGATGTCCCAGACTCTCTTTCATAAGTTAACATGGGCTTTATGTGGGCTTTGGTTATGAATCTCCCGTATTGTCCAAGTGTTTCGGCACTACGGCCTCTTCATAGTCGAAATGATCTGGTTGAACATATTTGTTATATCAAAATCGTGGGGCTAAAAGTTAATATTTTAAAGAAATCATGGACACCCCTCATTTGACATCTACATGACTCGACCTGAAATCTTAGTTCAGTGGATACTCCTGGTTCCTCCAGGCCGCAAACATTAATATGTTACTGCTGCCGACACTTCCAGAAGTTGGCTTATTTAATACCTTGACCGAAACGTAAAATCATGCAAAGAAAAGAAACAAAAAAATGAGTCAATCAATTACATGGATATAAATTTCTTACCATGAAGTATATACCATCAATAATAATAATAGGTTAAAGTGATGTAATATTGAAAGCAATGAACAGAAAACGGAAATCTAAATATCTAAGAGTTGATTGCTGGTTAGAAACTTAGATGACCTCTCCCTGACAACGGTTAGTAAAATACTGAGTTCATCTTAATTTTATCGAGAAGAAGAAATCTCCAACCAGTGCACAATATCATGCACCTGCTGTATCCTCGTGTTTAAGTTTCAAACTCTCAGATAGATGAAGCTAACCCGACAAAACTTGGGCCCAAATAGGAATAGGCACCAATTTAGGTTTAGTGAAGTCAGATTGATGGTATGTGCATACATAATACCTTCTACAAAAAATTAATCTGGAAAAAGGCTCTCAAATATGGTTTAGGTTTCCAATTTGGGGCTTGTTCAAGAGAGTCGATCGAGACACCAAGTTTCCTCTACTTAAGTTGCCAGGACAATTATCACAGTGGGAAGAATAACCCTAAAAATCCCTAACAGCAAACACGTCTAAAACATTGGCAGGAACGTCAAGTCAGTATGTGGAGGCGCAAGATAATTAAAATAAAAAACAGCCTACCATAAGCTTACCAAGGGATGAATTTGTTTTTTTGGGTCTTCACGCATTTCGCAAGTTGAGGCTTTGCCTGTTGGGTTACCCATATATGTGCTCTCAACATTCAATGTCATCTGAAAGGCAAAAAATGGCATCATACATAGAGGTGTAAAGATATATAACTGTCGTTTCATAGCTAGTATGATCTCGAGTGAGGGAAGTGAGTTACCTGACGACACTTTTCTCATGCACCATCCCGCCAAGATCTTTGAGAAATCTCATTTTCCACACCCATCTGGTTCTTCTCTTGCAGAGAACACGGAGAAAACCTCTACCCTCCTTGTAAGTTAATCGTAGAGTAACCAAATATATATAAACATGACTGTACAATGTAAATTTCCAATTTTCTTTTTAGGATATAGTTTGTTACAGTTCTAGGATAATGTATACAAATTTCTCCCGGTAACACAACAACTGCTACCTTAGTACGATAAGTTTCTTGTTATTTATGCAATGTTGACCACCATCACCAGTAAACTGTGATGGCATCGAACTTCACATCTCATATGGTGTATGGAATGACAGAAAAGAGTGTCGGCTTTGAATATAATCTAGCAAAAAATAGAACTACGATTACCTATTGGCAAGCAAATCAAGAGAAACTAAGTAAACATCATAACCGGTTTCTCTCATACAATCTGAATGTTTCTTAGAGTAATTCATGAAAGACCTGAAAAATCCATCTATATTAGCAGATAAACATATCAGCAGATAAACAGAAGAACTAATATCATAAGAAAATTGCACTATATTGCACTATCTATTTCCTGAACAATCATAGTAGTATGTTACTAAAATCGACAAAGTAACCCCAAAATTGGTCACATATTAAATTAAGCGTGAAATATAAAGGAAAATGGTGCAAGAAATTGATATATATCGGTATCAAAATAATAAATGACTAAGGAAATAGAATGAGAATCGCGGATTACAAATCCAAAATGTAGTTGATATAAATATTCAAAACTCAATGTATTAAGAGTACACACCTGATATTAGTACACACCTGAAAGTGGTCTGTCAAGTTGGAGTAGGAGATGTTGGTAGCAACTGTGCAGAATGTGCTCGCGTGTTGGGTTGTGAAGTTGGCAGCTTGCCAGTTACCTATTTAGGACTGCCTATAGGTAGTTCTTCAAGAAGGATAAGTATATGGGATCCAATTATTGATAGGCTGAAGAAACGGTTAGCACCATGGAAACGCCAATACTTATCGAAAGGAGGGAGATTGATCCTTCTTAAGAGTGTTCTAAGCTCGATGCCAATATACTATCTCTCTTTATTTTCAATCCCAGCATCAATAGCAGATACTTTGGAAAAATCATGCGTAATTTTCTTTGGGGAGACTCTGAAAATAAAAAGAAAATGCATTGGGTTTTACGGAAGAAGGTGTGCAAGTCAAAAAAAGAGGGTGGCGCTTAGGGGTGAAATCTGTAAGATTGATGAACCAAGCTCTGTTAACTAAGTGGTTGTGGAGATATGGAAAAGAGAAATCTAGTTTATGGCGCAAAATCATCCAAGAAAAGTTTTAAGGTGATGAAGATGCGTGGAATGCTCCACAAACAAATCAGACTCAAGGGTGTGGGGTGTGGAAAAATATTCTCAAGAAATCGAAAAATTCTAAAAAAGGGGACTAAACAAGTAGCATCGAGTGGTAAGAATATCCGTTTTTGGGAAGATTGCTGGAAAACAAGACAACCTTTGAGTGAGATTTTTCGTAAAATATGGAGAAAGTCGAGCAAGAAAGGAAGAGTGATACGGAAAATGGTGCACAGAAATGGCTTGCAAACTCCAGCATGGGATCTTAGATTTAAGTCGGGTTTTAGATAAGAAAATATAAGTGATGTTGCAACTCTTATTGAAACAATTGGGGATCCTAGCAGTTTAGGAACAGAACAGGATACAAGATCATGGATAGCGGAAAATAATGGAGATTTTTCAGTTTCTTCATGTTACGAAATGATTGATCGACAACAACAACTAAAAGGACAAGCTCAAGCAATACAAAGAAGAATGTCATCAAAGTATGTTTGGAATTCAGCCATCCCAACAAAAGATTCATTCCTAGTTTGGGCTGCGGCAATGAATGGATTACCAACGAACGATCGTTTCGAAGAGGTATGACAATTACAAACATCAACTGCTACTTGTGTAATCAGCAACACGAATCAATATCACACATCTTTATTCAATGTGAATTTGCAAAGAAGATGTGGGATCATTTTTTAAACTTGTTGGAGTTAAGATGGAGGTCGCCTGATACATGTTTGGATTTCCTAGTGTCGTGGCAGATGAAACTAAAGACTCAACCAATTAAATTTCTCAAGTTTTGTTTGCCTTTCGCTATCTGGTATCAAATCTGGGAGGAACAAAACGAAAGAGTGTTTCGCAGCAAAGAGAAAACAATAGAGAGGGTTATTATTCTAGTGAAGGCTTCCTTATTTAGTTGGGAGACAGTTCATGAATCCTTTAAACAATTTTAAGTTTGTGGATTTCATGCACGATTGGAGGGTGTTTAAACAGTAACTAGTTTCAACTTGTTTTAGGGGAAATGGTTCCATTGTTGTAATCCCCTTTATTTCGTTTGAGCTATCATGTTTGGATGATTGTTTGTTGGTCCTTTTAAGTGCTATCTCAGCACTTCATTATGAATGAATTTTATCTTTTCCAAAAAACAAAAGAAAGTGGTCTGTCAACAATGTGAACAACATTGTAATAGCTGTCCTTTCAGCATTAAGCAAAATGTTACTGGAACTTGTCCAGCATAGGAACTGCAAAAATATACTAAACCTAGATATTCTTGGGGGGTAAACCAAGGTTAACTCTATAATTATACCTTTTGACATAAAAAAAGACATACCAAGTACACTTCAAAGTTTAACCCTAAAATACTTAAATTGATATTCTCGCAGGTTCTTGGAATTAACTGTATGAGGAAAAGTCGCAGATATCATGACTTAATTTCATCCTAAACAGTCAACTACAATGCGATTCGAAAGAGAATTAGCACAAAACCAAATGATTTATAAATGGGAAAAAAGAATATTCAATATACAACGACTCTTGTAAGCATCATTCAGCTAATCCAAGTCCACTTGCGAGTACATTATGTTTTGTTGCATCGATAGTATTCTTCGACTGATAGTAAATTTCGCAGCACATAATTCAGGTCTTGAAGCCCAACACGATTACCATAAAAGGAACCAATAGTCTCGTGCAACTGCCAAACTAAGATACAACTGACAAAACCATACGATCCTCAATTGGGGCTCTGTGTCAGTTAATTTATACTCCCTCCGTCCCTATTATAAAGGCGGAGTTGTAAAAATTTGTAGTCCCATTAGATAGGCAGACTTTCAATTCCAAGATGGGTTTTTTCATATATTGCTCTTATTTATTACAGGTAGTTATCACCACAATTAAGTTAATGTTTCTAGTGTTGGAAATTGTATAAAGGATAAAACAGGAAAGATGATGGAAATGTAGGAAATCAAAAAAAATTCTTATTCTAAGAGAAACTCACTTCTCCGCCTATATAATGGGGACCGAGGGAGTAGATATCTCAAAGTGTCTTTGTTTTTCTATCCCCGAAGATTAGCAACAAAGAGAAAATTATAAACCATACTCCCACCATTAAAATTTGGTGAACCCAATATCTAATTCAACTCCAAAAATATACAATAAGTATTTTCTATCTTTCCAAAATATTCACCTTCATCCATTACTGAAAATATGGATTTTAAGTGAATATTTTTCAAGATCCCATGCAACCTATAAACGCTAGGGATAAAGGTTTTAATTTCTGCAATGTATAGAAATGGATATCAACTCAGCGTAGCAATATTTCGTTTAATTATTTTCATCCAAAAATTGCAGAAAGCTCAAAACATTAACATTTATTCAGAAACTTTCTCAAGTTTCTTTAGCAGTTAAAAAGATCAAATTAAGAAACCACATACCTCAAAGATCGGGGAGTTCTTATTTCACATAACAAGGCTATAAATGCCCCATCATCATCATTTAAAGTACCATCAAGACAGACTTCTAAGGCTTGCTTCTGCCACCAATTCCCTATCAGGTCGTATCTAAATCCTTTTTGCCAGTTATCTAATAGAAAGTACCCATCAACATATTAGTCAACCCATTTGCAATGATAATTTCCGCCAGCTGCATCGCCACCAGGTGAGAATGTCACAAAGTAAACAACAAAATTTGGAGCCTAATTGATACACGGTAGAGTGGGAAGGGATAAACCTACAAATCAAAGAAGGTGCTGAATAGTAAGGATTATTCTGTGTAGGAAGATAAGCAAGCAACAATCTTCGAATCACTCACCTATAAAAAAAAAATCAAAACAAACACAGATCATTAACAAATAGAACCGTGAATCAAAATATAATCTTGGAATTACTCTCTCGAATGTAATAAAAACAGAAAACAATCAACTAAACAATGACAAAAAGATAAAATATATCAAGAATCTAAATAATCCAAACACAAATCTTAAACCCGGACAAATATTAAACCTGGATTCTGGATATAAGGAAAACGAAGAGAAAACAGAAGAAAAGCAGAAAAGAGCGCTAGGGCTTTTCCATACCTTTCCCGGCGTGTAGTATGTAATAACCAAGGCTATAGTATAAGAAGAAATTCACCATATGTTGAGAAACAAATCTTGAAATATAGTCCCTTGAATTTTTTTCTATTGATGGAGAAACAGGTGCTAAGGTAAGAAAAACGTTCGGATAAAAATTTACCAAACCATTCTTTAACCGGCTGCATCTACTTTGGGAAACAAATCTAAGACTTATAAAGTAACGTAGATGCTTACCATTTCTATTGAACACGATCTATATATATGTACCAAGATCAAATAAGATCTTATAAAAATTTACCAAACCATTCTTTAACCGTATGCATTTACTTTGGAAAACAAATCTAAGAATCCTAAAGTAAAGACTCCTAAACAAATAAGATTCCATGCATGGAATTAGCGTTTATTAATAAAATAAAAAATTAACTATAATTAAGAAAAAAAATCCAATATTTTCTTGATCCGAAAAAAGTTACCAAAAGATTTTCCTAGATTTTTTTAGCATCCACTATATATAGCATTTTATTTGCTGCTAATTCGAAGATCTGGATTTTATTAAAATCATGTAAACGCGGTGTAAGAAAATTCCAATTCTATCGACCAATATGGAGCGTCAGATCGAAACAATTCAATCACAAATCAACGGTCACGAAATGTAAGGGGACTAACTTTGATTTCGGCCAATCATGAGCGAGGGTTTTATTGACGGGCCAATGAGAAGGAAAGTTAATGCAACTGTGGATATGGTGTGAGAGATGTGATTGAGTGTTTAGAGCATCTCCAAGAGAGGGTGGATCTATTTATTTTTAGTGACACATAGGATTTTGGATCCTCGTTTGGCATAAATCCATCTCCAACAGTATGGTCCTACAAGTTAGGAGAGGCCAATTACTAAATATGAAGGTGTTCAAGAAAGTGTTATTTACACCTCCGGTTGCACCTCCACGTCATGTTTTTAACCAATTTTTTTTTAATTATAAGGGTTAAAATTATCACTGTTGGAGATGGTTTTTTAGATATGAGGTCCTATATTTATTTTATGTGTAAATCCCATAAAATAAAAGGACTAAATAAAAAATTCACGTAAGATTTGTTACACCTTCTGTTGGAGATGCTCTTACGTTGTTGATGAGTAGATTATAGTGAATGGATTTTTGGGAGCAAATGGAAATTTTATATATCTGGCAAAAGAGTGGAGTAGTTTTAATTCTATCACTACTGGCAGCAATATTATCGGAGCCAGTTGTAGAGAAAAAAAAAGTTCACAATACTTGGATCTAAGATTTATATGAATGCAACGTACGTACATATTCAGAAAAATAATGAGTGGGGAGTAAAATCATAGAAAAACATCTTATTTTATGCATTGCGCAAATCAGAGATAAAGGAAACTACTCAAAAAACTTAAAGATAAAAATCTAATTTTTAAGTTCGATTCTACAAGATGGGATTCTCCACTTGTCCATGCCTGAATTTGAGCACAACGCTGTTAATGATGATTCCAAGTAAAACAGAGACAATACTTGATGACTTAATTGATCCGTCCCTTCTAACAATTTTTCTTTTTGCGCATGTATACATAATACATATAGGCAATAGAAATTACTTCAATAAATGTTTTTGCCATACTTAAAAAGTATCGAACCTTGCGTGACTGTTTTTCTGGCAGCGGCATGCAATAGCATATAAATTGGATGGAACTGTAGTTGCGCTTGATTTGGGCTATGCGTTGACTAATGAGTAATGGGATGGTATATTGACCTCAAACATTATGGGCTGGAATGTAACGAACGGTCTGGCCGTCTGGGTGAAGTTTGACCTTAGGTTTAGCTTGGTATACCGTGACCAAGTTTTCCAAGAAAGCTGGAAACACACGTACGGTGGAGAAAAAATCAGTGACTTTTTTTTTTAATAGGAAAGTAAATTTCATTAAAATTTAAGAAACTTGTACACAGAGGCTTCATTAGACCAATAATGAACAGATGCCATACTGATTGCATCTTTTGTTAGCAAGTCTGCAGCACAATTTTTTCCTCTGAGTACATAACTAATCACCCAATTATTAAAATCTTTTAACAATTCAGCACAATCTGTGATTATTGCATTGTTTTTCCACTTCACAGGTCTTATGCTTCCAGTCAGTGCATTGATTACATTGACACTATCACCTTCCAGATGAACCTTAGTTAGTCCAACACTCCTTGCTATTTGAATTGCTTCAAGTAAAGCCAATGCCTCTGCCTGTTCTGCATCTTCTGTTATTGCTGGAATGCACCAAGCCCCTTTGAAGAAACCTGCACCCATACATTTATGTTCTTTACAAAATGAAGCATCAAAATTTATTTTATTAAATCCTTCAGCTGGCACTATCCGTTGTACTGCCAATCTTTCCTTGTGTACTTGGTTCTTATTTGCTTTACTTTAGATGTGTGATCATTCCACTCAAGGATGGATTTCTTGATCTGTTGAACAGTAGCATTAACCTGAAACTAAGGGTTATCAAAGACTGTTGCACACCTCATTTTCCAAATATGCCACAAAACATGTACAACACAAACCAGATTAGTATGAGCATTTGAAGTATTATTACCAGTAGTATTGTTAAGCCAATTATTTATCCAATCTATAAGATTTGGTCCTATAACAGTAGCATATTGGGTATATCCATGCCATCCCAGACCTGCTTAAACACTTGGCATTCTAGAAACAAATGGTTCATAGATTCTATTTCCCTGTGACATAGGGGACATATATTATCAACATTATGCATATGTCTAGCTAGCCTTTCCCTAACTGGAAGACATTTATGAACACATTTTCAAAGAAAATGCAAAATTTTTTGAGGTATGTTCAGATTCCAGAACATCTTCCAAGGAAAATTTGGAGGAGCACCTGAAGAAGAAGTAGTACTTACAGTATTATCAATAACTTGGTAAGCAGTTTTTACAAAGAAGAATTTTTTTTCCGCTGATTTCCAAATCAGTCTATCTTCACCATTTAAAGATATCCTGATTTTACAGATCTCAGTAAAAATATTACTAACAAACAAAGTGTTCCACAGTTCAAGGTCCCACCTGTTACTATTTGGAACCATTAACTGATCTACAGTCCCCATATTTCTAGACATAAACCTAGAGGGAAGGGTTCCAGAAATAGTGGGAACCCAAATATCTTTCCAAATGGAAATATTTTTACCAGATCCTACTTCCCAACAATAATGCTTTTTAATGATTTCAAGGCCTCTACATATGCCTTTCCAAACCCAACTTCCATCAGTATTTCTAACATGTAAAGGATTGTTGTTTGGGTAATATTTGGAACTCAAAATTTTAACCCATTCAGCATCCTTTTCGCGAAGCATTCTCCATGCAAGTTTTGTAAGGAGGACATTGTTTAGTTTAGCAGTCTTTTTAATACTGAGACCTCCTACAGCTTTACATTTAGCTATAGCTTCCCACTTTTTAGGAAACAAACCTTTACCCCCACTATTTTTATTCCACCTGAAGTTCCTTTGGATTCCATCTAATCTACCAGTGAGTTTCTTAGGCATTGGGAAAACAACTAGGTGATGTGAAGCTAAAGTACCTAGGACAGATTGTATCATTATAGTTATAGTTGGCTGATTCATGTTCTTACCTTTCCAAGTGGCAAGTCTATCCGAGAACCTTTCCGGTAAGTGACCAAAAGATTTCATCTTATTTTTTTGAATGAGAATGGCAACTCCTAGATATTTATCCTTAAGACCAAGTGTGTTGATGTTGAGAACACTACTAATCTGATTTTTGACACAACCATCCATCTTATGAGAGAAATCCATGCCTAATTTCTCATAGTTTATAGATTGTCCATTGAAGCTCTTTATAATTTTTTCCAACTGCTTAGCTCCTAGAATTGTTGCTTTCGCAAAAATGAGGCAGTCATCTGCAAAAAACAGATGACTGATAGAGGGACTAGAAGTAGTGACTTTTATACCTTGTATCATTCTATCATTTTCAGCTTTAATCAGTAATTTAGACAAATAGTCCATAACAATGACAAAAAGATAAGGTGACAAGGGGTCTCCCTGTCTGAGACCCCTTGTAGGGTAGAAAACATCACCTGGTGAGCCATTAAGAAGAACAGATGCTGAAACAGTGGAGATGCATTCCATAATCATATTACACCTTTCATCATGAAAACCAAGTTTTCTAAGAATAACTATCAAGAATTTCCACTCAATCCTATCAAAGGCTTTAGACATGTCTAACTTAACAACCATAAGACCTTTAGTAGCTTTACATTTTTTCATTGTATGAACTAACTCACGGGCAATAACTATAGTATCAGTAATTTTCCTAGAAGTCGGGAAAGCAGCTTGATAGGGACTTATGAATTTATCCAATAACTTACTAATAATTTTATAAGTCTAATATCTAATAACTTACTAATAATTTTATAAGCTACATTACTTAAACTAATGGGCCTAAAATCCTGAGGATGTTTGGTAATATTAGTTTTAGGAATTAGACTTATGAAACTATGATTGAGTTGTTTCAACAAATATTTAGAATAGAAAAAGGCTTGAACCATCTTAACAGTGTCTTCACCAACCACACACGACATTATTTGGTAAAACCCAGGAGGGTACCCATCTGGACCAGAAGATGTCCAAGGTTACATTTGAAACAGAACATCTCTAACTTCCTCACTATTAGGAACTTTAATAAGCATATCATTTTCTTCCTGAGAAATACATAGGCAAAATGTCACAAAGTAACTGCTCACAATCAGGGGGATTAGTAGATTTACTAATATTTGAGAAATGTATCCTAAGCTTATCAGCAATACACTTCCTACCAGTAACCCACACACCAATATTGGATTAAACAGACTCAATCTGAGTTCTTCTTTTCCTATATTTAACCTTATCATGTAAGTACTTAGTGTTCCTATCATCAAAAGTGAGAACATTCTCCTTAGCTCTTTACAAATAATAGTCATGTTTGACCTGGTGCCAATAATCTAATTTATCCACAAGGTCTTTGAGTCTACTGCTATGGTCCCCATTATTACTAGAATGAGTCAAATTGCTTATTTCATACTGCACATCTCTAATTTGGGTTTGAAAGTTCCCAAA
This sequence comes from Papaver somniferum, assembly GCF_003573695.1. Taxonomy (NCBI): domain Eukaryota; kingdom Viridiplantae; phylum Streptophyta; class Magnoliopsida; order Ranunculales; family Papaveraceae; genus Papaver; species Papaver somniferum. The sequence continues at coordinate 53,173,100 of NC_039359.1, forward strand.
TTTATTGTGATTCCAGTCACTTAGTATATATTTGACATTTTTGAGATATCTAGTAAGCTTAAAAGCATAAGAACCATTATCATGAGTTTTCCAGTTATTTTTAATGAGTTCGGCACAAGAATTATCAGTTAACCATCATTTGTTAAATCTATAAGGTATACTAGTATCATTTGACTCTCTATCACAAACCAGCAAAATAGGACAATGATCACTTGCATAAGAAATTAGGTGGTAAAAAACACAATTTGGAAAACTTTGCAACCAGTCACCATTATATATAACCCTATCCAATCTTTAAAGAATCACATTAGGAGTACTTCTTTTGTTGGACCAAATATAGGGGTTACCTCTGAAGGGAACATCACTAAGTTTCAGATTATTCAGATACTCATTCACAAAGTCTAGATTAGCTTGACTAGGGGCATTACCTCCTAATTTATCATCTCTATGAGTTATAAAGTTGAGATCCCCAACTATTACCCAAGGACAACTAAAAGAAGTTGCTAACCTATAAAGAAAGTCCCATTGTTCTATGATAATATCATCTTGTAAAGCACCATACATTAGGATGACTAGAGATTTATCACTCCTGGCATCAATCTTCATATGACAGACAATAAAATTGTTATTTGCATCTACAATGTCTAAAACAATTCCATCTTTCCACAGAAGAAATAGTCCACCAGCTGAGCCTATAGGATTAACAATATAATAGTTCATGTAACCTAAATTTTAAGTAAATCTAATCATTTTACTGTCATTATTCTTGGTCTCCGCTAGAAAAATCAAATCAGAATCATTGGAATTCACTAAATCACTAAGATGAAATCTATTGTATTTGTTTCCAAACCCTTGAACATTCCAAGACAGTACTTTCATGTTGTTACGATACTCAATAGTAATATAAAACAGATGATGAATATAGCCTTGAAAAATTAAGATAAATTTGACTAATTTATAAATAATATCAGTTTGGAAACTACTATGATGGAAAAAAAACCAACCAGCAAATTAAGATTCACACACCAATTATTAAACACTAATCGATAAGAGAAACTATTTTTTATACTGACGAAAAAATTAGGGTTGAAGATAAAAACCTGAGAAAGATTTGTTGTTTTCCCATAGCTTTTCTGTGCATTTGCCCCAACGAGATCAGATGTTGAGCCATCAATTTCATTAGGATTCTCTTCACCATAATTGCTCTGGTATTCCATCATAACCACCACATTTTCATCGACTTGATACATAGGGTTACTATGGGTAATGGTTGATATTAGTTCATGAGTATTAGAATTACCAATTGAATCTTCTTCCCTAATTCTTCTGTTTTTCCTCTGCTCAGCATCTTCAATCCCTAAATTATCATTCGATTCAATTTGGGAAACAGTTGTAGATGTGCTATGAGTAGAATTACTAACGGAACCTACACTTTGTTCGACACCATCCTCCATCATATCAGCATCCGTACTTGTAATGTATTTTGCCAATAAATCCCTTCCTTTCTCTGTTAGGCTCCATACCTGATACTCCTCATCTGTCATTGCTTCCACCTTTTGTTCCATGGCCAATCTCCTACAAGACTTGTCATCATGATCAACCACCCAGCAATCTTTACAGATTTTAAATGGTTGCATTTCAAAATGATAGATAAACCATCTCCTCTGACCATTTGGTGTATCCACTCAACCTCCTCTTCTCAAAGGTTCCTTTAGCTTAACTTCAACATACACAGTACTTTTCGCACTTCCTCTTGGTTGCCTTCTTCTCCCTTCTAAAACAACTTTCTTTCAGATATCTTCGCATAATCCTTTAATCAGATTTTCATTCAGAATGATGTTACCCAAATTTCTTAGCTTGATACACCATATGTGCTTATCAAAAATATGCTCTCTTATTGGTATGTTGGCATCATAAGGGATTAAAGCCAACAGATGCCCGAAGATATCCCATGTTTTGGCCATAACACCATATTTCGAGTCTTCCATTTGGAAATGAAAAAGAAAGAGATTCGTTCTTTTAGTGACGATTTCATACCTCCTATAACTTCTCCAGCGATCATTAATTTTTTTTCTTCACATCCTCATGGTCAGAGGTTTCTTAAACATGACTTTTCCAAGTAAACAAAATAGATATTCATCAGCTGCATCAGTTGAAACTTGGGCAGATGCGATGATTCTTCTTAGAGGCCTTGGTGAAGTGGATCCAATAGTTGCAGATTGCATCCTGGAATTGAGATTTTCAACTTGTCTACTACCTTGGAAGACATAGTGCGCCTCTGAGATTCTGAGAGAAAAGATTTCTTCACCAAACTTTTATAAGATTTAGGGTTTGTGCTGTCAGCTGGATACCTTATGGGATTATAAAAGCTTTTAGAAATACAAAAATCTCCTTGTTTCCATAGATATTTGTTATACTGCTGATTTTCCGGATTGACCAATTTGACAATATTTTTGAATTTGAAAAATGTTGAAACTTTCCCACTATTGGAGCTATAATCACGGAAATGACCAGTCACCGATTTATAGCTCAGAATACTCCGAGTTAACCAAATGGAAATTGATCTAATTGAGCTTAGTTTAATGGAAACCATGATGAAGAATTCTCTTTATGGGTAAAAATGCTACACGAAGAACCAAAGAACCAGATTGAATACCAGTGAAGTTAAACGACTTTTAACTCACACCTATGATGAAGATAATCAGGAAGACACTACTATTCTTATGAGCAAGACTACTGTAGCAATCTCTTGAACAATCTGATATCAAGTGATAAACACGACTTAATTACCACCACTGGGAACTACACATACACAACTATGGGAAACGTGCAAAAACATATTATAACCACATGAATTTGCAATTCAAAAAGGTCTTGCGGCGCAGCTTGTTGCTCGCTTGCCTAGTATGTGAGTTTTTGTTTTATCAACAAATAAACAAAATGGTTGGATTGAGTTAAATTCCTATCGATACGAAATTTAGAACCACATCAAACTACTGATAGATATGAATCTATTAAAATTAAACAACTCACAAAACAAGAAAGAAAAGACTAAAACCTTCTACAAGCGTCTTAGCTTCATAAAAAACGTATTAAACAATCTAGAAGATGGGAGAAAAACATATAAGATCAAGAAATCAAAAAACCTGAATCATTAAAACAGATTATCGTAATCCGAAGATCAAGACAAAATTAACAGATTGAAATCATAGAACCAAGGAAATTTTTTCAAAAAACTTCAAAAACTTCCTACAATTTCGGAGCTTCTCTCTCCTAGTTTTTGGTGGCCATTTTGGTTATAACCCCGAAAGATGTTAAATATCTTGGCAAAGAAAAAGATGATGAGCTTGAACCCGTCTTATGTTATCGTTCTACTGTGGGAACTCTACTTCCGAGACATCCTTCTTCTCTCAAAACCCTACCAAACCCCAGTTTTACCTCTATACCAATCCGCAAAGGATTTGAAATATTTTCTTCAACTAGTTCTTTGATCAAACCAGTTCTATCAGCAGCTTCACTTGGGGATGTTACTAAACCTGATTTCCCGATTTTTAATCAGGAGGCTGATAATGGAAAGAAACTAGTGTTTCTGGATAACGCAACGACTTCTCAAAAACCATATGTTGTTTTGAAGGCTATAAATGATTATTATTTAAATTATAATGCCAATGTGCATGGAGGCCTCACCTCTTCTCTCAGTGTCAAGGCCACGAATGAATATGAGTTGGCGAGAAAAAAGGTTTCCAATTTTATTAATGCACCACGATCTGCAAATATTGTGTTCAACAGAAATGCAACCACTACAAGAAAACATGGCTTAAGCGACCAAAATCCCAGCAAGAGCCCATAATTTTAGTCACTTTAAGGGTTTAAGCATCCAAAGTTGCAACTGCCATAAAGTTTGGCGGCTACAAACCTGTGTCATCTAATATCTAGCCACGACTGAATGTGTTTGCTCGCTACATCACTCTTTCAAGTCATCTATAGCAGCTTGAAAAGTGCTCAGGTAGCTATTCACTTTGAGGCACCGACTCCTAGCAACTAAAAAATGAATCGGTTGGTACAACCTCTCTCTGAGCAACCAAGTTTAAGCGGCCACCACATGTTCAAAAGAGAAGTCAGTTTTGGAAGTAGGCATTTGAAACCGATAATGATCTCATTTTAGTTTCTTATTGGTTAGATTAGTGTCATACGGATCATGGTTGTTATCTTAGTTTACTATTAGGGGTGAACAATGGCATGTCGGTATGGTTTTTAGGCAAAACCATTGACCAAACCGTATACACTCGGTTTTCGATTTCAAAACTACCACTGAACTGTTGATGGATCGGTTGCGTTTGAAACCGATCCCAGTCCGCTCGGTCATTTTCTGGCTATTAATGTTTTAACTGGTTCCAAATGAGAAAAAACAAACAAACAAAAGAAACCAAAAAACTATCCTACAACATGAAATAGATCTCGGAGCTTTACCGAAACCTTGAAAATTTAAAATTATATCGATAATTCCTATTTTGATATGACCTCGCGAACTTTTAAGAACACGTACGCACACAGGTATGCACACTTTTTGGATATGATTTCACAACTGCCAAAGGTACCCATACTCGGTATGCATACCTGGTTGACCTGACATAGTTCAGAAGTGTAAGTGCAAAGGCAAAAGTACATGAAGTACCTAAGGTTAAGCATACTTGTTGTGCAAACCTTGACCATGGCTATAGTTCATTTTTGCTATATTTCTCACACACACTTCTAAGAAAAATTGCAAGTTCAAGCTTGTCTTGTTTAAACTCAGGAAATATATTCTGAAGGAATCTTATCTGTAAATGGATGAATTCATCGTTCGTACGAAGTAGATGCACTTATAGTAGTCCACTCACGACAAGGTTACGATCTCGGAGCCAACGTATGCGTACAATATGCCAGAACATGGTTTGTTTAATGTTTCAGGGTATATTCCGAAGGAATCTAACATGTAAATGGATGAATTCATCGTTCGTACGAAGTATATGGACTTATAGTAGTCCACTCACGGCCAGGTTACGATCGTATGCGTACAATATGCCAGAACCTTGCCGAAGCTTCAAGGTTCACAGTTTGTATTCCGTTATAACACATTTGAAGTTCGAATGAATAATGAGCTTCATATTTATCGATTTAGATGATGTATCATTATAAGTTTGAAGTCAGAACCCTCCCAGAGCTTCTTGGCTCATAGTTTGTATGTTTTTATACCACATATGAAGTTTGAATCAAAACTGAACTTCATATTTATCGATTTCGATGATGTATCATGCTAAGTTTTAATTTAGAAACCCTCCCGGAGGTTCTTGCCTCATAGTTTGTATGTTGTTATACCACATTTGGAGTTCGAATCAACACTAAACTTCATATTTATCGATTTAGATGATGTATCATGCTAAGTTTGAAGTCAGAAACCCTCCCATAGGTTCTTGGATCATAGTTTGTATGTTGTTATACCACATTTGGAGTTCGAATCAACATTGAGCTTCATATTTATCGATTTTGATGATGTATCCAGCTAAGTTTGAGGTCTGAACCATCATGAATTTCGTGGTCCATCTCTAGTAATCTTATAACCTGAGTTTACCAGTGTGAAGTAAAGCTACTTCATGACCTATATGACTTGTAAAAATTACTTCATGACTAGTCGAAATTCAAACCCGAAGCACAAAGAGAAAGCACAAAAACACAAAGATAAAGCACAAAGAAACCCACCAATTATCGAATTCATTTTTCATTTTCCCGATTCATTCTTATACATTTTTTGGATTTTTTTATATCAGAATGTCGAAAACAATGTTCTAAATTTATTTATATTTTTTTTGGATTTTTTTTCATGTTAAAGGTTGATAATTAAACCGAAAACATGAGTTCGTATTAACACAAAAGAAACACAAATGCGTCTCAATCCGTATGAGCATCACAAATAAAATCTCAACCGTCAGATTCTTTTCTCAATCCGCATGGCTGGATCCAACGAACTCCGTCCATCACTTTCATTCACCCACCAAACCCTCCCAATCACTCGAACTCTATCTGTTTTGCTCTATCTTCATCTTCTCTGCTCTTCGTCTCCTCCATAGATCGATGACCGGTGCCATTACTTGGGAAAATCTAATTCACTCAACCCATATTTTACTCGTCATCGCCGTCTCCTCTCCCCCTCTTCACCTGCTTATTTGAAACTCATTTTCTATCCTTATTCTCTCTTCTTCTTTCTTCTTTTTCGTTCTTCTTTTCTGCTCTTCTTCAGTTGAAAATCGAAAGGTCATATTGAAGTATGGATTGAAGAAATTTATATCGTGAGGATGTATAAAAGAAACAGGAGTTGGTGTTTCTGCTAATTATGAAGAATAGGATTGAGTCCTGTTATGAATCGAGAACTAGGGTTTCCTCGGTGAATCCGTAATGGAGTTAGAAATTGAGAAATTAAAGTGGGTTTGGTGAACACAGTATGATGAGGAAGAATTAGTGATTGATGTGTGAGTTTTAATGAAGATTAGAGAAGCTAGGGTTTCTGTTCTTTCCCAATATAGATATTAGGGTTCTTGGATGTAATTGAATCAAGTGACTGAAACTGAAATTGAGGTTTTAGGGGAAAGATTAGAGATGGGAATGTTTGATTTGAAAAATTTGAAGCCGTGGTGGTGGTAGAGGCAGAGGAGGCATCAAAGAAGGAGGTCGTGGTGGTGGTTGAATGAAAGGTGGTAGTAAAGTGATTGAGTACAGAGTCTAGAATCCTTTTAGATCAAAGCTTGCTGCTGCTGTACTTGGTGGTGTTGACAATTTTTGGATTGTAAGTATTATTTGTGTATAATGTTTGGGATTTCACTTTGTGTTTTTACTTTTTTTTTTCTTTGTCATTGTTTTAACATAGTGGTGTTTGATTTTATCATCTCTACAAGGTAGTGAATTTTCTTTATGGTTTTGTACTTGTCCAGTTTAGCGGTAATATATTATCTTTGTGATGCTAAGAAGCTCTGTGTAATTTTATCGTACTAGTATCACAATTCATCATATGCTTGATAATAATAAGAAGCATGTTTGCCTTCTATAGGAAGATGTTGGAACTTATGTCCAAGATGGGATTTGCGGCTTACCACTTTTTTGTTTCATGGTCTCGTATTTTCCCTGGTAATTTATCTTCTACCTTGTCGAATTTAAATGTTTCTTACTGTTGTTTTGTGAGAGTTGTGAAGTAAAAGAATATCACTCTCTTTTGTTTCTTCATTTATTTCAACCGTCAACTCTTTATGGAACTAAATTTAGGTCTCTTTCTGTTAGCGCAGATGGTTTGGGAACAAAGGTCAATGAGGAAGGAGTTGCCTACTACAACAATCTCATTAGTGCTCTGCTTGATAAAGGTCCTTGTTTATTACTTGGATGTCCCTTCCATTGATGATTAAACTGCTTAGTTAAATATCGTTTGTTCTGCAGGTTTGCAGCCATACTTGACATTATATCATTGGGATCTACCGAACCATCTTCAAGAGTCAGTGGGAGGATGGTTATCCGACAAAATTGTGTAAGTTTGATAATAAAATCTTATTTCTGGTTTGCATATCCCATTGTGTGTAGCTTATGAACTAATGAGTGGATGCGATATTTTATTTGGGAATCATGCAGAAAATGTTTTGCAATATATGTTGAGACTTGCTTTGCGAGTTTCGGGGACCGAGTAAAACATTGGATCACATTAAACGAACCTCTTCAAACTTCGGTAAATGGACATGATATCGGGATATTTGCTCCTGGAAGAAGTGAAAATTCTTCTACTGAACCATATCTGACTGCACATTATCAACTTCTGGCTCATGCAACACCTGTTTCCATATACAAGAAAAAGTTTCAGGTGATTTCTTCGATCTGTGCTTTGATGCTTTTACATTTCCTGATAATTGTCTAAAATTTTAAATTTCTTTATTTGTGTGGCTCTTATGAAAACTGAAACAAAAAAAAAAAAGAAAAACATTCTCTCATATACGGCAAGTTTGATAATTAATATACGGATAGACTTCCATTTTCTCTTATAGTAAGCTACAAACACGGACGATTTATGTGCAAATGATAAGAAAAAAAAAAGGTTTGTTTACAATAGCAGTTAGATGCTCTGTAGTGCCGAAAAAATATGGTGAAAACAACCTCATCATTCAACTGACACGGGATTTATATTCTTTAATACATATGCTTATAAGAGTACTAAATAGTCTCAATGTACTGTTGCTGTCGTCCCTATTAACAGTTCCCATCAATTTCACCATTTGTCATGTTCGTAATTTTGTATCTCTTGTAGGCTCAGCAGGGTGGTGAAATAGGAATAGTAGACGGATAAGATGGAGGATAAAATTGCTGCTTCAAGGCGTCTTGATTTTCATTTTGGGTGGTATTTGGATCCAATATATTTTGACTATCCTAAGACCATGCGTGAGAAACTTGGAGATCGGCTTCCAAAATTCTCAGATGAAGATAGAGAGTTGTTAAGGAACTCGGTAGACTTTCTGGGTATAAATCACTATACAACAAGATTAATTTCTCATGCGACAACAAGCCCTGGATATGGGCATCATTATCATGATCAAAAAATGGAACAAATTGGTACAACACTTACTTAAAGGTTTATGTTTTTGAATGTTGTATAAGCTCCTTTATCTAACTTCTTCTTATTATAAGTTCAATATCCTGGGGGTGAGGCTATTGGCGAGAAGGTACTGATAATATCCAGCTAGTTTTCTCTCTAACACATGCATTCAGCTTTTATTTGAGTTTAATTCTGTTGAAAATGTCATTTATGCCAGGCTGCATAAAATGTCATTTATGCCATTATACCAGCTGTGATGGTAGATGCTCTATATTTTCTTGATCACAGTATTGCTTCTCAAATAGCACAGCAGAAGGAATTCAATGGGTCTTCTATTGCAAGGGAAGATTTGTTGTTGATGTTTTGTTCATGGTACTTCTGGTGATGAAGAAATGGATGACATGATGGGTGTTGGTTGTGTATGTTGTAGGCTTTTGGTTTGAGGTTATTGCACTGAATTGGTGAGAGCTTCGCACAGGTGGAATGGCTGAATAAGTTGCATCAAGAGACTCACAACAAGAGCAGATGATGGCGTGCTGAGCAGCTGAGGATTGTTGGTGCTGATTCTGCAGTAGCTAGGATTGTTGGGTATCCTTCTACTTTTGTAGCCTAAACTTTGACATCAAAACCAGATCTAGAAAATATGGTATCAGGTCGCAAAAGTATGAATCTGAGTGAGTTTCAGAAGAAGCATGATGTGGCCTTCAAAGCTTTAAGTATTTGGTAAGAAGAAGCTTGATGTAGCCTTCAAACTTAAAGTATGTTGAAGAGTTTGTAATTTGTTTTTTTTTAAAGAAATGAGATTGTATTTTTATTTAATTTTTGTAAAATGAGATTGTAATTTTTCTTGATTAACAATTGATGTTTTAAATTGAATTTAATGATATTAAATTAAATTAATTTTGCATTTAGTTTGTTGTGTATTTGCTTTTTGTTTAATTATGATTTCATTTTTTATTCCGCCGAGTCAAAATTGGTCGGAAGCCTTTAAATGAACCGGAACATTCTATGTAATGAGCAACTAATTTTTGACAAACTCAAAGGTTATAGCAACTAATTTCAGACAAGCTGAAAGTTTGCACCGACTAAAATCTTGTACATCCAATACCCTTGAGAAACTTATTATTGGTCATTTAAGTTGCTCTAAACCTTTGTCAATGTAACATATTATTCGCTAAGATGGTTGAAATAAATTTAGAGCAACTCACTCTAGGATAATTGGAATAAACTGAAAGCAAGCATATTTGTTAATCGCTGATGGTAGTTGAAACATTCTTAGAGCGAGTGCCTAGCTGCTCTAGACCTATATAGATCCCACCTTTTGCAACTCAAGAGCGAGACCCAATTAAGTCGCTCTAAGGGTTAGTGCGACTTAATATGGGATTTTGCAACCAAAATTGCCCGGTTGCTTAATCCAGTTTTTCTTGTAGTGAACACAAGGTATAACACAAAATTGGTTAAAAAGACCAAAATCAACAATTTCTGGGTGAAAAAGACATCTAGATTTTGATACTGTTTAAATGTTCAAAAATGTAAAAATAGTCAGAATGTAAACAATTTCATCCTACCCATTTTCAAATATTTTTTCTTATTTTTAATTTACATCGGGATGCATCCAGTTTCATCCTCGCTATTTTTTAAGTTTAAGCTAGGATGAATCCAGTTTCATCCTTGCTATTTTTTTGGTATCTATTTCACCCATACTAATTTTTACTCGTCCATTAGAACCATGTTTTAAAAATATTTGGACAAATTACCCATTTTCCGAAGGTATAAATCTAGTGGCTTATTCTTGGGGACTTGCAAATTTAAAACCGGGAGATGAGATTATTCTTACGGTAGCGGAACATCATAGCGCTATAGTTCCTTGGCAAATTGTTGCTCAAAAAACTGGTGCCACTCTGAAATTTGTTGGTTTGACGGAAGAAGAGGTTCCAGATGTTTTGCAATTGAGAGAAATTATTTCCAAAAACACGAGGCTTGTGGTAGTCTACCACGTCTCAAACGTTCTTGGATCTATTCTTATTGTTGGGGATATCACAGCATGGGCACATAGTTTCGGAGCAAAGGTGTTAGTAAACGCTTGTCAAAGTGTTCCTCAAAAGGTGGTGGATGTGCACAGCCTTGATGTTGATTTTGTTGTTGCATCTTCACATAAGACGTGCGGGCCAACAAGCATTAGATTATTGTATGGAAAAAGCGAGCTCTTCTCGGACATGCCTCCTTTCTTAAGCGGAGGTGAAATGATTGCCAATGTATTTCTGGACCATTCCACTTATGCAGAACCTCCTTCCAGGTTTGAGGCTGGAACCCCGCAACTGGGGAAGCCATAGGTCTTGGAGCAGCAGTGGATTACTTATCAGGAATTGGCATGCAAAAAATCCATGGTTATGAGACATAGTTGGCTGATTATCTCTACGAAAGCTTACGTTCCATTTCCAATATCCACATATATGGCCCTGCTCCTTCCCTAACTGTTCATCGAGCTGCTCTTTGTGCATTCACGGTTGATGTCAACCCAACAGATATTACTACTATCCTAGGCCGCCTGCACGGTGTTATGATCAGATCAGGTACTCATTGTACTCAACCTCTACATCGCCATCTAGGTGTAAATTCAACTGCACGTGCTAGTCTATATTTCTAAAACACAAAAGAAGATGTTGATACCTTCACAGAGGCATTGAAAGATGCTATTAAAATGTTTTAAGTAAAAAGGTTTAAGCTATCGAGCTAGAAGTCTCCGAACAGCAGCTCTAGACTGTGTTCAAGATGAAGCAAAAGCTTTGGTAGAAGTAGTGATGTCAATTTGGATTTCCTCGTATCATTTTGCTGTGTTAGTTCTCCAAACCAATTTTGCTGTTTAATAAGAGCCTGCAAACTGTTGGATATTTTCAACAAACCTTTATATTGCAGGCATTTTGGCTGTTCCTGGGGTTCGCCAATGGGTTTGTATTATCAGTTAGAAAAACTGAACAGAAATCTCGTTTCACCAATGGACGTATTGAAGGAAGAGACACGCCTGTTCACTCTGGAAAGATGCGTGTAGAGATGAAGAGTCTTCTCCAAAGAGTGTGATTTCCTCTTTAAATTGGAGACTTATTTTCCATTCAAAATAAAATCTCAACTCTCTTTGTTTTCTGATGCAGGGCATACTACAATTCCAGAAGATTCCGCTTAGAGGTTTGGCTTCCATGGTTTCCTAGTTTCAGTCTTTCTTATTTTTAGGATTCTTGTAGATTTCCTTTTAGTTTTCTGTTTCCTAGTTTAGTTATTCTTCAAGCCTATATAAATGCTAGATTAAGTCTTGTAAGAGCTATCTATTACTCAATCAAATTATTAAACACAAAACTTATCTTTCTCTTCTTGCTTGAATTCTCTTCTCTTCTTGCTTATAGCAATCTAGTATTGCTTTCTTTTACCTTGTTCCACATTAGTTGGTATCAAACGCTTAGTTTTAGGTTTTCTTCCTATAACTTGATCCTTTACATCGCTTCTGCAACACCTTTCAGTCCTTTTTTAGTTCTTTTTCGTATACAAAAAAAAAAAAAAAAATATGACTGCTCAACCAGTTACTCTAGCAGCAATCGAAGCTCTCATCAAATCTCATACCGAGATTTTGGCAAAACATTACTGAAGCTCTTGAGAAGTCCATGGAGGACAAATTAGGGTTAAGAGATACCAAGCTTGAAAGCATGCAGAATCAACTTTTGAAGGTTGCAAAACATATAAATCAAGATTTGGATATGCCTGATCTTGTAGACTTCAGTTTAGGGTAAAGAAGATGTACTTCAGTTTTTACAGAATGATGAAGTACCTGAAGATGTATTGCGTACTTTAAACATTAAGAAACCGTATGAAGGTTTCATAGGTCATTCAAAGAAGAAGATAGTTTCTCCTGCACTTGACAATGATGATGAAGATGAACGTGAGAACGATCTAGAGAAGAATTGGATTGAAGAACGACGTTTAAAAACTGGTCACAACCCTTACAGTTCTTTACCAGAATATAAACTAAAAGCTGATATTCCCAACTTCTCTGGAAATTTTCGTATTTAAGAACTAACTGATTGGTTCTTTGAGGTAGAAGCTTTTTTCGAATTCATGGAGGTCCCTGAAGATTCTAAGGCTAAACTTGTGACATACAAACTCAAAGGAGGAGCTGCAGCTTGGTGGGATAAGATCTGTGATGATCGTAGAAACGCTAACAAACCGAAAATACGTACTTGGAAACGTATGAAAACTTTGATCAGGGATAAGTTCTTACCTAGAGACTTTATGCAACAACTTTTCATCAAATTACAAAACATTCAGCAGGGGGCACGAACTGTTGAAGAATATGTGTCAGATTTTTATAATTTGGTCGCACGAAATCAACTCAAAGAATCTGAAGAACAGTTAGTTGCAAGATTCATTGAGGGACTGAATAGATTAATACAAAATGGTATGGCTCATTCAATTTTTACTATGGTCGAAGCTGTGCAGCAAGCTATTAAGATAGAAAATCGTCTTATTCGTTCTTCTAGGATTTATCCATCCAGACAAGGGCGTTATCAAAATACTTACAGGGGTACCAATTCATCTCAAAACTTTTCTCCAGATACTGTTTTGAATATTCCAAGGCATCCTTATGATGATGTTATCCATTCACATCGACAACCTATCCATATTGTGCCTTATACTCCACCTCTGGCTACACCTATCTTAGCCAATTCAGTTGATCTTCAGCCGGGTCAGCAGTCTCACTCTCTGCAACCAACTCCTCCTACTATAGGGAATCGGTTTCATAACAGGCAACAACAATTTCCACCGCAACAGCGAGCTAATAATGCATATACAAAATTTCGTGGAGATAAGTGCAATAAATGTCAGCAATCGGGGCACACTTCTAGTGATTGTCGGAAATTCAATTCTTTGATTGGTGAACCTCAGTTCATTAATGAAGTCACTGGTGCGCTTAATGAGTTCGAAGATGAATACTCACCTGGTGATGAAGACGAGTTTGTTGGGATGATTCGTCAATTATTTCTTACTCAACAATGCAAGTCTCAGAGACACAGTATTTTTAAATCAAGATGTTATATTGGGGGTAAAATCTGCAAGATGATAATTGATAGTGGCAGTGTGGATAATTATATTGCTGATCACGTAGTTAAGAAGCTTGAACTACCAGTAACTTCTCATCCAGAACCTTACACTGTAGGATGGGTTAATGCCTCTAGCACACAGAAGATTACTCTTCAGTGTTATGTGCCATTCTCTTTTGAGGGTTTTGAAGACACAGTTCTATGTGATGTCATTAATATGGCGGCAGCCCATCTTCTTCTTGGCAGACCTTGGCAATACGATCTTCACGCGGTTCACAATGGATTCGAGAATACTTACACTTTTGTTCATAATGGGAAAACCAAGGTTCTTAGTCCATCCAATTCCACTTAAAACTCTTGTGCGCAGACTGATGCTGTCGTAGCCACTGTTATTCATTCTTTGCACCCACAACATTCTTTACATTCCCATGAAGATTTTAAGCCTATGATTGAGTTTCCTGCAAAGGTGAAGCCCTTATTATTTCAATATAATGTTTTTTTCCAGATGAACTACCAACTGCATTACCTCCTTTACGGAATATTCAACACTGCATCGATTTTATTCCTGGAGCCTCTTTACCAAACCAAGCACACTATCGCTTGAGTCCTGCTGAGCATGAGATATTACAGGGACAAGTAAATGATTTGCTTACAAAGGGTTTGATACGACCTAGCAACAGTCCTTGTGCCAGTCCTGCCTTCTTGGTTAGTAAAAAAGACAATGGATGGAGGATGTGTATCGATTGCAGAGCATTAAATCGCATCACCATTCCTTATAGATTTCCGATCCCGCGTATTGATGATATGATTGATTCACTGTCGGGATCTATTATTTTTACTAAGTTGGATTTACGCAGTGGTTACCACCAAATACGCATTCGAGGTGGAGATGAGTGGAAAACAACATTCAAGACACGTGGAGGTTTATATGAATGGCTGGTCATGCCATTTGGGTTATCTAATGCACCTAGTATTTTTATGCGACTCATGAATCAGGTTCTCCAACCCTTTCTCAGTAAATTTGTTATTGTCTATTTTGATGACATACTAATTTTTAGTCGCAGTGAGCCAGAACACCTCCAACATATTTCACAAGTGTTTCAAGTTCTTGCTGACACCTGTTTATATGTTAATTTGAAGAAGTGTACCTTCATGGCTTCTTCAGTAACATTTTTGGGATATGTGATTTCTACTGATGGTATTCATGTCGATTCTTCTAAAGTTCAAGCAATTGAAGATTGGCCAGTTCCTACTTCTATTCGTGATGTTCGTAGTTTTCATGGTTTGGCTTCTTTCTATCGAAGATTTGTGAAGAACTTTAGCTCTATTTCTGCACCTTTGACTGACTGTCTCAAGAAGGAGAAGTTTGAGTGGACGGAAGCAATGGATAAAAGCTTTATTCTTCTTAAAGAAAAGCTTTGTACGACACCAATTATTGCACTTCCGAATTTCAACAAGCCTTTTGAAATAGATTGTGATGCATCTGTTGTTGGTATTGGTGCAGTATTATCACAAGAGGGTCATCCAATTGCATATTACAGTGAGAAGAATTCAGATGCACAAAAGAAATGGTCTACATATGAATTAGAGTTATTGGCTCTTGTTCAATCTCTTAAGCAGTGGCATACTTATCTTATACATAGGGAATTTGTTGTCAACACTGACAACCATGCTTTGAAGTTTTTGAATACTTCTGCTAAAGTTAACAGAATGCATGATCGATGGCTTTCCACACTCAACAAATACACTTTCTCCGTGAGACATAAAAGTGGCAAATTGAATCAAGTTGTTGATGCCTTAAGTAGAAGAAGTCATCTATTAACTACAATTCGTAATGAGAGTTATGCATTTGACTATATCAAAGACATTTACCCAGAAGATGAAGATTTTGGCAAACTATGGGATCAATGCAGTTCTCAAACTCATGGGGTTGATGATTTTCTTATACAAGAAGGTTTTCTTTTTAAAGGGAATCGATTATGTATTCCTCAAGGGTCTTTACGTTTACATCTTATGCGAGAATTACATGGCAGTGGTCTTGGTGGTCATTTTGGGAGAGATAAAACCATTGCCCTGATTGAAGAAAGATATTTCTGGCCATCTTTGAAACGTGATGTACAAAAGTTCGTACAAAAATGCATGGTCTGTCAGAGAGCAAAGGGTACAATTCAAAATACCGGGTTGTATACTCCTTTACCAGTTCCTGATGCACCTTGGGTTGATATAAGTATGGATTTTATACTTGGTTTACCTCGTACTGCTAGAGGTAATGATTCTGTTATGGTCGTAGTTGATCGTTACTCTAAAATGGCTCACTTCGTGGCTTGTAAGAAATCAACTGACGCTTCTAATGTTGCTTCTTTGTTCTTTAAAGAAGTAGTAAGATTGCATGGGGTTCCAAAGTCTATCACTTCTGACAGAGATACCAAATTTTTGAGTTATTTCTGGAAAAGTTTATGGATGCGCTTAGGCACAGTTCTAAAATTCAGCACAACTTCACATCCGCAAACTGATGGACAAACTGAGGTTGTTAATAGTCACTTGGGAATTTGATTAGAGCTAAGTGCCTGGATAATAGTAAGCAGTGGGATGTGTTATTGCCACATATGGAATTCGCTTTCAACACTTCTATGAATCGTTCTACTGGGAAAACTCCATTTGAGATTGTGTACTCTAAAGTACCTAATCATACTCTTGATTTGGTAGCCTTACCCACCACACAGAGTACAAACACTGCAGCCGACTCTTTTGTAGACAAAGCAACTGAATTACATAATGAAGTAAAATCTAAACTGGAGAAGTCCAATTCTAAATATAAAGAGGATGCTGATAAACACAAGAGGTTTAAAACCTTCAAGGAAGGGGAGCTCGTGATGATACATCTAAGAAAAGAGAGATTTCCAGTGGGTACTTATAACAAAACCAAGATGAAGAAATATGGTCCTTTCAAGGTTTTAAAGAAGATCAATGATAATGCTTATGTTATTGATCTACCAAATGATTGGAATATCTCCAACACATTTAATGTTCAAGAGATTTTTACGTTTCATGGTGACAATGAACTTCTGGTTTGTTTGGAAAACTCGAGGACGAGCTTTACTCTAGAAGGGGGGACTGATGCAGGGCATACTACAATTCCAGAAGATTCCGCTTAGAGGTTTGGCTTCCATCGTTTCCTAGTTTCAGTCTTTCTTATTTTTAGGATTCTTTTAGATTTCCTTTTAGTTTTCTGTTTCCTAGTTTAGTTATTCTTCAAGCCTATATAAAGGCTAGATTAAGTCTTGTAAGAGCTATCTATTACTCAATCAAATTATTAAACACAAAACTTATCTTTCTCTTCTTGCTTGAATTCTCTTCTCTTCTTGCTTATAGCAATCTAGTATTGCTTTCTTTTACCTTGTTCCACATTAGTTGGTATCAAACGCTTAGTTTTAGGTTTTCTTCCTATAACTTGATCCTTTACATCGCTTCTGCAACACCTTTCAGTCCTTTTTTAGTTCTTTTTCGTATACAAAAAAAAAAAAAAAAAATATGACTGCTCAACCAGTTACTCTAGCAGCAATCGAAGCTCTCATCAAATCTCATACCGAGATTTTGGCAAAACATTACTGAAGCTCTTGAGAAGTCCATGGAGGACAAATTAGGGTTAAGAGATACCAAGCTTGAAAGCATGCAGAATCAACTTTTGAAGGTTGCAAAACATATAAATCAAGATTTGGATATGCCTGATCTTGTAGACTTCAGTTTAGGGTAAAGAAGATGTACTTCAGTTTTTACAGAATGATGAAGTACCTGAAGATGTATTGCGTACTTTAAACATTAAGAAACCGTATGAAGGTTTCATAGGTCATTCAAAGAAGAAGATAGTTTCTCCTGCACTTGACAATGATGATGAAGATGAACGTGAGAACGATCTAGAGAAGAATTGGATTGAAGAACGACGTTTAAAAACTGGTCACAACCCTTACAGTTCTTTACCAGAATATAAACTAAAAGCTGATATTCCCAACTTCTCTGGAAATTTTCGTATTGAAGAACTAACTGATTGGTTCTTTGAGGTAGAAGCTTTTTTCGAATTCATGGAAGTCCCTGAAGATTCTAAGGTTAAACTTGTGACAAACAAACTCAAAGGAGGAGCTGCAGCTTGGTGGGATAAGATCTGTGATGATCGTAGAAACGCTAACAAACCGAAAATACGTACTTGGAAACGTATGAAAACTTTGATCAGGGATAAGTTCTTACCTAGAGACTTTATGCAGCAACTTTTCATCAAATTACAAAACATTCAGCAGGGGGCACGAACTGTTGAAGAATATGTGTCAGATTTTTATAATTTGGTCGCACGAAATCAACTCAAAGAATCTGAAGAACAGTTAGTTGCAAGATTCATTGAGGGACTGAATAGATTAATACAAAATGGTATGACTCATTCAGTTTTTACTATGGTCTAAGCTGTGCAACAAGCTATTAAGATAGAAAATCGTCTTATTCGTTCTTCTAGGTTTTATCCATCCAGACAAGGGCGTTATCAAAATACTTACAGGGGTACCAATTCATCTCAAAACTTTTCTCCAGATACTGTTTTGAATATTCCCAGGCCTCCTTATGATGATGTTAGCCATTCACATCGACAACCTAGCCATATTGTGCCTTATACTCCACCTCTGGCTACACCTATCTTAGCCAATCCAGTTGATCTTCAGTCGGGTCAGCAGTCTCACTCTCTGCAACCAACTCCTCCTACTACAGGGAATCGGTTTCATAACAGGCAACAACAATTTCCACCGCAACAGCGAGCTAATAATGCTTATACAAAATTTCGTGGAGATAAGTGCAATAAATGTCAGTAATCGGGGCACACTTCTAGTGATTATCGGAAATTCAATGCTTTGATTGGTGAACCTCAGTTCATTAATGAAGTCACTGGTTCGCTTAATGAGTTCTAAGATGAAGACTCACCTGGTGATGACGACGAGTTTGTTGGGATGATTCGTCCATTATTTCTTACTCAACAATGCAAGTCTCAGAGACACAGTATTTTTAAATCAAGATGTTATATTGGGGGTAAAATCTGCAAGATGATAATTGATAGTGGCAGTGTGGATAATTATATTGCTGATCACGTAGTTAAGAAGCTTGAACTACCAGTAACTTCTCATCCAGAACCTTACACTGTAGGATGGGTTAATGCCTCTAGCACACAGAAGATTACTCTTCAGTGTTATGTGTCATTCTCTTTTGAGGGTTATGAAGACACAGTTCTATGTGATGTCATTAATATGACGGCAACCCATCTTCTTCTTGGCAGACCTTGGCAATACGATCTTCACGCGGTTCACAATGGATTCGAGAATACTTACACTTTTGTTCATAATGGGAAAACCAAGGTTCTTAGTCCATCCATTTCCACTTCAAACTCTTGTGCGCAGGCTGATGCTGTCGTAGCCACTGTTATTCGTTCTTTGCACCCACAACATTCTTTACATTCCCATGAAGATTCTAAGCCTATGATTGAGTTTCCTGCAAAGGTGAAGCCCTTATTATTTCAATATAATGTTTTATTTCCAGATGAACTACCAACTGCATTACCTCCTTTACGGAATATTCAACACTGCATCGATTTTATTCCTGGAGCCTCTTTACCAAACCAAGCACACTATCGCTTGAGTCCTGCTGAGCATGAGATATTACAGGGACAGGTAAATGATTTGCTTACAAAGGGTTTGATACGACCTAGCAACAGTCCTTGTGCCAGTCCTGCCTTCTTGGTTAGTAAAAAAGACAATGGATGGAGGATGTGTATCGATTGCAGAGCATTAAATCGCATCACCATTCCTTATAGATTTCCGATCCCGCGTATTGATGATATGATTGATTCACTGTCGGGATCTATTATTTTTACTAAGTTGGATTTACGCAGTGGTTACCACCAAATACGCATTCGAGGTGGAGATGAGTGGAAAACAACATTCAAGACACGTGGAGGTTTATATGAATGGCTGGTCATGCCATTTGGGTTATCTAATGCACCTAGTATTTTTATGCGACTCATGAATCAGGTTCTCCAACCCTTTCTCAGTAAATTTGTTATTGTCTATTTTGATGACATACTAATTTTTAGTCGCAGTGAGCCAGAACACCTCCAACATATTTCACAAGTGTTTCAAGTTCTTGCTGACACCTGTTTATATGTTAATTTGAAGAAGTGTACCTTCATGGCTTCTTCAGTAACATTTTTGGGATATGTGATTTCTACTGATGGTATTCATGTCGATTCTTCTAAAGTTCAAGCAATTGAAGATTGGCCAGTTCCTACTTCTATTCGTGATGTTCGTAGTTTTCATGGTTTGGCTTCTTTCTATCGAAGATTTGTGAAGAACTTTAGCTCTATTTCTGCACCTTTGACTGACTGTCTCAAGAAGGAGAAGTTTGAGTGGACGGAAGCAATGGATAAAAGCTTTATTCTTCTTAAAGAAAAGCTTTGTACGACACCAAATCTTGCACTTCCGAATTTCAACAATCCTTTTGAAATAGATTGTGATGCATCTGTTGTTGGTATTGGTGCAGTTTTATCACAGGAGGGTCATCCAATTGCATATTACAGTGAGAAGAATTCAGATGCACAAAAGAAATGGTCTACATATGAATTAGAGTTATTGGCTCTTGTTCAATCTCTTAAGAAGTGGCATACTTATCTTATACATAGGGAATTTGTTGTCAACACTGACAACCATGCTTTGAAGTTTTTGAATACTTCTGCTAAAGTTAACAGAATGCATGATCGATGGCTTTCCACACTCAACAAATACACTTTCTCCGTGAGACATAAAAGTGTTAAATTGAACCAAGTTGTTGATGCCTTAAGTAGAAGAAGTCATCTATTAACTACAATTCGTAATGAGAGTTATGCATTTGACTATATCAAAGACATTTATCCAGAAGATGAAGATTTTGGCAAACTATGGGATCAATGTAGTTCTCAAACTCATGGGGTTGATGATTTTCTTATACAAGAAGGTTTTCTTTTTAAATGGAATCGATTATGTATTCCTCAAGGGTCTTTACGTTTACATCTTATGCGAAAATTACATGGCAGTGGTCTTGGTGGTCATTTTGGGAGAGATAAAACCATTGCCCTGATTGAAGAAAGATATTTCTGGCCATCTTTGAAAAGTGATGTACAAAAGTTCGTAGAAAAATGCATGGTCTGTCAGAGAGCAAAGGGTACAATTCAAAATACCGGGTTGTATACTCCTTTACCAGTTCCTGATGCACCTTGGGTTGATATAAGTATGGATTTTATACTTGGTTTACCTCGTAATGCTAGAGGTAATGATTCTGTTATGGTCGTAGTTGATCGTTACTCTAAAATGGCTCACTTCGTGGCTTGTAAGAAATCAACTGACGCTTCTAATGTTGCTTCTTTGTTCTTTAAAGAAGTAGTAAGATTGCATGGGGTTCCAAAGTCTATCATTTCTGACAGAGATACCAAATTTTTGAGTTATTTCTGGAAAATTTTATGGATGCGCTTAGGCACAGTTCTACAATTCAGCACAACTTCACATCCGCAAACTGATGGACAGACTGAGGTTGTTAATAGATCACTTGGGAATTTGATTAGAGCTAAGTGCCTGGATAATAGTAAGAAGTGGGATGTGTTATTGCCACATATGGAATTCGCTATCAACACTTCTGTGAATCGTTCTACTGGGAAAACTCCATTTGAGATTGTGTACTCTAAAGTACCTAATCATACTCTTGATTTGGTAGCCTTACCCACCACACAGAGTACAAACACTGCAACCGACTCTTTTGTAGACAAAGCAACTGAATTACATAATGAAGTAAAATCTAAACGGGAGAAGTCCAATTCTAAATATAAATAGGATGCTGATAAACACAAGAGGTTTAAAACCTTCAAGGAAGGCGAGCTCGTGATGATACATCTAAGAAAAGAGAGATTTCCAGTGGGTACTTATAACAAAACCAAGATGAAGAAATATGGTCCTTTCAAAGTTTTAAAGAAGATCAATGATAATGCTTATGTTATTGATCTACCAAATGATTGGAATATCTCCAACACAGTTAATGTTCAAGAGATTTTTACGTTTCATGGTGACAATGAACTTCTGATTTGTTTGGACAACTCGAGGACGAGCTTTACTCTAGAAGGAGGGACTGATGCAGGGCATACTACAATTCCAGAAGATTCCGCTTAGAGGTTTGGCTTCCATGGTTTCCTAGTTTCAGTCTTTCTTATTTTTAGGATTCTTTTAGATTTCCTTTTAGTTTTCTGTTTCCTAGTTTAGTTATTCTTCAAGCCTATATAAAGGCTAGATTAAGTCTTGTAAGAGCTATCTATTACTCAATCAAATTATTAAACACAAAACTTATCTTTCTCTTCTTGCTTGAATTCTCTTCTCTTCTTGCTTATAGCAATCTAGTATTGCTTTCTTTTACCTTGTTCCACATTAGTTGGTATCAAACGCTTAGTTTTAGGTTTTCTTCCTATAACTTGATCCTTTACATCGCTTCTGCAACACCTTTCAGTCCTTTTTTAGTTCTTTTTCGTATACAAAAAAAAAAAAAAAAAATATGACTGCTCAACCAGTTACTCTAGCAGCAATCGAAGCTCTCATCAAATCTCATACCGAGATTTTGGCAAAACATTACTGAAGCTCTTGAGAAGTCCATGGAGGACAAATTAGGGTTAAGAGATACCAAGCTTGAAAGCATGCAGAATCAACTTTTGAAGGTTGCAAAACATATAAATCAAGATTTGGATATGCCTGATCTTGTAGACTTCAGTTTAGGGTAAAGAAGATGTACTTCAGTTTTTACAGAATGATGAAGTACCTGAAGATGTATTGCGTACTTTAAACATTAAGAAACCGTATGAAGGTTTCATAGGTCATTCAAAGAAGAAGATAGTTTCTCCTGCACTTGACAATGATGATGAAGATGAACGTGAGAAACAAAACCAGTGTGTTCTTGGTTGGATCAAGGTCGACAAGCTTCGAATCCAACACTGTTGTGGGGCTTCAAGTATCCTGACGGCGATATTCATTGACCTGTTTGTTCTCGCCAACTCAATTGGAAAAGGGTCGAATAATTGTTGAAAAGAATCTTTCATTAGAGCCTTGAACCTTAATACAACATTCTTTTCTTCACCATGTTTTAGTGTCAATTTTCCAACACAAAATGTTTGATAAATTACTAAAGCATGAAAAAGAAAGAACAGACAATTAGAAATCCACCAAGATACGATGGATAGAACACACGTACACATTTATGGGTATGAATATAGAGCTCAAAATTCAGATTAATTGTAATTATAGCACTACGTAACCTTCCAACACTATGAAACCGATTCTTAACCCCTTGAATATAGAGATACGGTGGACTTCATGGATTCTGAAAGGAGTTATTTTCTCTGATTACCTCCCAACACCATGAAACCGATTCTTAACCCCTTGAACATTTATAATAACCTCATTCATGCTGTTTCTATCCGAAGGTAACTCCGAAGAACATTTGACACCAATCTGAATTAAGGAAGCCAAGATTTGTCTCATTGTATCTCTTTCATTAACATCACGATGGACTCCTTCTACATCCAACAACAAACGTGAATCGATTATCTCCACAACGTGCTCTGGCGATACATGCATCTTGCAGAATCTGTGAATGTTTAGACCATCCTTAAACATATCGTCGGTTGGTCTCTTTCCTGTGAACATCTCTAGCAAAAGAATCCCATAGCTATACACGTCACCTCTTGTTGACGCTTCACCACCCATTCCATATTCTGCATGAACCAAATCAAATATTAGTAGACATCAAAAACAAAGTGTAGTCCATTTTAACCAAACTAGTACCTGAACATATATGTGGCAATGGCTAATAAATATTTTAGTATTCTTACCAGGAGAAACATAACCGATGGAGCCTTTTATTGCAAGTGAGCTTGCGTCTTGTTCGTTCGGTTGTCTAGAATTACTTGAGGGAATAAAAATGAATTTAGCCAATCCAAAATCACCCACATGAGCTGCTAAATCATCATCAAGAAGAACATTACTTGGCTTCACATCACAATGCACAATGGGTGATTGAGAATCATGGTGAAGATAATTTAATGCAGAAGCAACATCAACTGCAATGCTCAATCTTCTTTCTAGGTTCAAATTCTTCTCTTGTAGTTGATCGTCATTGTTTGTATCACTTACAGTCGGGTGCAGCCAATTCTCTAGACTCCCATTAACCATGAACTCAAAAACTAGAGCTTTGAAAGGATTACCTTGACAATCAATACTCGAACAACAAGTTACAATCTTTAGTAAATTTCTGTGTCTAACTTTTCTCAGAGCATTACATTCAGCCATGAAACTCTTGGTTGCACCTCTTTGTTGAAGGTGAAGAACCTTCACTGCAATAGGTTTTGATTCATCTTGTTGAAGAACTCCTTTATACACGGAACCAAAACTTCCGACGCCAAGCAAGTTGGTAGACTCATTAAACCCGTTAGTAGCTTTAAGAAGCTCACCATAAGAAACTCCCATGTACTGGTTTCCTACGTCTAAAGTTGTCAAAGGTAGTTCATTTTTTGACTTCCTTCTCCGATACATATAGAGACAAAACATACCCAAAGTTAAAAGTAAAACCACAGTAACTATGCTGATTACTATAACTTTGACTGGCTTTGAATTTCTCCGTTTACGCTCCATATTGGGATTTATTGGGACGGAGCAATTCGGCAGCTTCAAGTCAGGTATACCACCACAAAGCTTACTATTTCCTTCATACAAAAACGTTGCTATGTTCTTAAATACTCCATCTTTTGGTACCACTCCCTCCAGATTATTATAAGATATATCTAATCCACTTAGCGTAAGATTTTCAAACCCTTTTGGTACTGTACCAGACAAATTATTGCGGGAAAGACTTAACCGATCAAGACCTTTTAAGAAAGTAAAAGTTTGAGGAATGTTACCTTGGAAAAAGTTATTCTCCAAATTTAGGTATTTTAAGCCTAAACAACTGCCTATGCTACTTGGAATTTCACCGGATAGTTTGTTTATGTCTAGGTACAACTCCCCAAGGTTTTTTAACTGACCAACTTCCGTAGGAAGTTCACCGGTAAATGAGTTATTACTTAAGTCCAGACCAAGTGATAAAGAGGAAAGTTCGAAAACTTGTTTGGGTATACTACCACTTAGTCTGTTGGTTTGTAGCTCCAAGCTCTGCAAAGATTTACAATATCCAAGACTGGATGGAATTAAACCTGTTAAGTTGTTATTATTGAGAGTGAATTGGATCAGTCTTGTTAAGTTACCAATAGAAGAAGGAATTGAACCCAAGAGTTCATTATTATCCAAAAATAATATTCCTAAATTTTGCAGGTTCCCAATACCTGGAGGAATACCTCCTGTTAAATAGTTAAAACCCAAAATGAGGGTCGTTAAACCTTGAAGATTCTGAATACCTGGAGGAATGCTTCCATATATCTGATTGCTACTGAAATCTAGTTGACCAAGATTTGTTGTGAGATTGGATATAGAGCTTGGTAATGTGCCCCCAAAATTGTTGATGCCTACAATTAAAACCCTCAAATTGGTACAATTTACTAGAGAATCGAGGAAGTTTAGATCATCAGCTTGTCCACTGCCAAGACTGTTTTCTCTTAATTGTATCACTCTAAGACTTTTTAAGTTACCAAGGTTATGAGGGATTAATCCAACTAAATTATTTGTTCCCACTTGGAACATCTCAAGTCTCGACATATTGGAAAATGAAATAGGAAAGGTTCCAGTGAAATTGTTTTCTTGAATCGAAAAATGCGTAAGATTTGGAAGTGTGAAACCAATATTAAATGGAATACTACCGTGGAGATGATTATACATCAATGAGAATTTTTCAAGTGATGAAATATTATAGAGTGAAGAAGGGACATGACCTGATAACCTATTCATCTCTAGAACCAGAACTTTTAAGTTTGTTAATTGACTTAGAGCGTTAGGGATTCTTCCCTCCAATTTGTTAAAACCAAGATCAAGTTGAGTAAGAGATGATGAAAGGTTACCTAATGAAGTAGGAATATCTCCTGTTAGATTATTTCCAGCAAGCAACATCCTTTCAAGATTTGGCAAGTAGCCTAATCCATTTGGAATTCTTCCGGTAAGCCGGTTGTTTAAAATATCAAGGTACGTGAGACTGGAGCAACGAGATATATTGTGCGGAATTTCTCCTTCCAAGGAATTATTTGAAAGACCCAAGCGTTTCAATTGAAAAAGACGACCGATTTGCTGAGGGATTTCTCCGTTTAAGCTGTTGTTGTGGAGGATGAGATAGTTAAGAAAGCTAAGGTTTCCAACCTGAGGAGAAATGGAGCCTACCAATCCCTGAGAATTAAGATCTAACACGGTAACTCGACTACGATGGCGACGACTACATGTAACGCCTCTCCACTCGCAGAAATGAAGAGAACTATTACTGTTATCCCACGAACTCAATATTCCGAGTGGATCATGTATTATTTCATTCTTAAAAGCAATTAACGCTAGTTGATCATTTGATTTTCTATCGTCGTTGAATGCAACAAAACAATTAACATCCACGGACATATAAGAAACGATGAGAGTAAGGCTGGATACTAGTAATAATATAGTACTGAAGTTGAAAGAATTCTGATGCTGAGGTAATATCTTCATCTCCACAAATATTAGCATGTATAGATTTAGAGGTTTAATATTCTGCAGAGAAATTGAGAAGGTATAGGAACGAAGGTTTGACTTAGTTGGCCTTTATAAGGAAGTTTATAAGTTAACGAGTCTAAAAGAAGTGTTTTACACGCAGGTTTACACGTCCAAACTGAAGGACAGCCTTTGAAGTGTCAGTGTGAATGTATTTACGAAAGCTTTAAAAAGGCATCAAAAAAAATTCTAGTCTGATGACACCATTTATTCTATATGTTTGATAGCACATCACATCGCACAAATCACGCGCCCCACACAAAAACGTAAAAATCATGCAAAATGTGCTATGCCAGTCACCAGTGATTCATATAAATAATCAAGGTTTCATCACGAAAATGTAGATTTTTTACAA
Source organism: Papaver somniferum (assembly GCF_003573695.1). NCBI lineage: Eukaryota > Viridiplantae > Streptophyta > Magnoliopsida > Ranunculales > Papaveraceae > Papaver > Papaver somniferum. Next base: position 53,199,893 of record NC_039359.1, read on the forward strand.
ACTTTGATAAACAATGCTTTATTTGTCGTTTTATCATGTGATTTCAGCTCTCAGCCTCAGGACATACGTGAAATGATGAGACTAATAGTAACAGGCTGCATAATTAATAGTAATAGTAATGAAACCAAAAGCATTATGATGTTTTAACTCAGGTGTTAAATTAAAACAATAGGGACGGCCCTTGAACTTCTGAGGGGGGATACTAATTTTTGTCTATTGAAAATGCACTTGAAGATTACCTTCAGGTAAGGTTTATGATTTTGGTGGAGCATCCCACAACCACTAAAAACGTCCAAACAATATGGACAGGCATCTGAAAAGCAGAAGGAAAAGTGGTGATATAGAGCAAACCTACACATGGATACAGTGATGGTCATCAGTGGAAACAGACGCTCAGACAACGATTGATATTTTGAACAGGAGAAAGATGTAACTGCATGTGGGATGGATTGCAAAAGCTTACTTAATGGGAACCAGTTGTCTAGCTTAGGCGTTCACAACCATAAAAACAATCCTTCATTTTCTATATTTCTTTTCTGTAATATTGATAGGCTAAATGCATGAAGGACCTCATAATAGGATAAGCCATGGCAAACTTGTGGAAATTTAATCCAGATTAGGAAAAATATTTGATGGGGGCATGGGGGATAAATCATGTCTTGACACCTGTATTTGCTATAAATTGATTCCATCAAATTTTGTTTCCAAATATATAAAAAATATATATTTTCGGTGAAAATACTGGCTATCTTAATTGGTGATATTTTATCCTTTATATTTTTGATAACAGAATTTGTTAAAACAATTAATTAGAAAAACATATGTCAAGACATGATTTGTCCCCCATGCCTCCGACACAAAATGCCCTCATCAAAAATTTACTCGGTTATCTTATACTCCCGCCCTCCGTCCTACTGCAAATGATGGTTCTGGAGTTTTTTAGACCCATTCTTAATGATGGTTTTGACATTTGATTTGGGACACAGCCAATGAAGTCTTTGGGATCATTAACATTTGGTAGAGGGTCTTGTCACTATAGGCCTTTGATTGGAGTGTCAGTGTGGTTGTATTCTTCGAATACTTTAAAAAGTCATCATAGACTTCTTAGTTTCCTGACACCATTTATGCTCTACGATAATTTGATAGTACATCACTGATTCACACATATCACGCGCGTCCTCTGATTTGAAGATTTAAATGTAGACAAATGAAGTTTTAAAGTTACTTGGGGTCTATAAGTTGGTGCCTAAAAGGAGTGCCACAATGAACGCCTGATTTTGGGCATACCTAAATCTTTCTAGGCATACAAAACAATAGTCCCATCTTGGATGATCTTATAAGAGGTATCCTATGAATAGTTTAATTACCTATATACCCTTAATACAAAAATCTAAAATCAGTTTTCTAAAAAATCAAAATCAGTATCCCTTAACATCTCTCTTCTTCCTCCTCCTCTAGCCGAACATTTCTCCCTCCTGCGAAAAAAATTCATCATCGTGATTAATTGTCGATTCGTAAAAATTTGATCGTCGATTAAACTCAACCACATAATGACTCGTACAAAGAAAAGCAGGGACTAGGCAAACCAAATCGTCTTTTAATCCATCAATTGAAGAAGAAGAAGAACCAATTGAAGATGAAGGTGTAGAAACTGAAAATCAACCACCGATTGAACCAGAAATTGAACGAACTGCATCTCCAACTCCGGAAATGAGGATAAGAAAGTAAGTTTTACAAACCCAATCTCCTATTTGTTGTTTTTCATCGATTAAATGACGGTTACAGTGTTGGGTTCGGCTCAAAATTGAGTTTCGTTTTTAGCCGAACTGTTGTTCACAAAAGCTTCCTGTAAGTGTATATGAACAGTTCGGCATGAAATTTCATGAAATCTCAAACCGAACCTAGTCACAGATAGAGATGCATAAGAGTTCGGCGTATTCGATAATCATTATATATGCGGAACCTAGCACATTTACGAGGTTCGGCTATTACGATATTCTCAATATGTGCCGAACCAATAATAATATTTTAACGCAAAAAATAACAAATTGATGTTCGGCTCATACGATTTTCGAAATATAAGCCGAACCAGTAATTATTTTTTTTCCGGGGTATCAGGATGTTGTTCGGCTTATTATGAAACTTTCATATAAGCCGAACTAGTGTCTAGCAAAAGGGTTGGAATTGAAAATTATAGGTTCGTCGCATGCTGTAAACAAATTCAGTGAGCCGAACCGTTCATCAATTGGTAGATTCGGCTCATAGATGTGAGCCGAACCTCAACTTGTTTCGCCGAACCATGATCCAAAAAATCATCTAAACAACCTTTATAATTCTGAAAATTATCTTAATCACTAAACAAAATATTTAATCACTAAACAAAATATTTAATCACTAATGAATATTACTAACACTAATATGTAAAGGGCAAATTTGTCATTAAAAAAATTTGGGTTAAGGGTTAATCTGATTTTACTATTTCACAACCTTTTTTTGTCTTTATACATCATGCCTAGTAAGATTTCAATATGCCCAAAATCAGGGTTCGTTCAAATACAGAAGTCTCCGTGTGTTCATTGACTTACGGGAAAAACATGGCAAGTGTCATATTCGTGGCTGCAAGCCTGCAAGCCCATCAAGCTCAAACGTAGTACATTGACTAGAGATTCGAGGATCAATCCCCGCGACTCCATTAGCACCTATCCACTCGCAGAAATGAAGAGAATTATTATTGATGTTCCCCGAGTTCACCATTCCGAATGGATTTTCAGCGTTCCTTCTTAAATGTAATTAGCCCAAAACATAGAAATACTTTCTTTCTTCGGTTTATATAGGCAACATGAATTGATGTACATTATTGTCTATAACATACGCAGAAGTTGATTATTAGCTTAACCCCAAGTGGAGGAAGGTTAGTTCCAAAGAACGATATAAACATAGGACGACACCTACTTGAAAGGCACAGTGAATGCTATCATTAACTATTTTCACTAATGTAACTCAGCTTATGTATTGATCCCACACTTAATGAGATAAGCACAAATAGATACAAAGGATGATTTTCACTGAAGAATTAAGTAACTTGTTGTTTTCTATCTTGATTAGTGTCCTCTCCAAGTTGCTCTTCGGTCCTCTATTTTTTCGAATACTCGGGGTACATACCTTGCAGGTATAAATTGGAGTAAGAGCATGAGTATAAGTGAAAAAAAAGAACTGGACGGTCATGAAGATAATTATAAACAAAAAGAGTGATCGATCAATTGGGTAAGCATTCATAGGGGGGCTATTAAATTTTGATGGCGTCATGCTTATCACAGATATTGTATAAACAATCCCCGCTGCCATGCTTACGATGAACATATTACTCACAAGCAACCAAAGGTAAAATTTTTGCTTCCGATGAATATCAGTTGCGAGTAGAGCCATTGTGGTCAGTGACCCAGTGAACGCCAGGGTGTTTGCTACCATGTAGATAAGGTAAAAGGTTGGGTTTGTCTGAGCTAATATAGACCTTCCTACATAGTGCACTAACCGATCAGTAGCAGCAGCATTTACAATATTGTTGGAGGTTGAGTAGCTATCATCCTGCCAAACACCACCTGGTGGAGATAATCCAGCTTGAAAGGCTAAAGTTGCCATCAATGATGCTGCAACAAGTATTGCACTGGTTTTATCTTTCAGCCAATCCTTTTCATCTCCAGTCTTCCTCTTTGCCTGTGTTTGAGGAGGCCGTTTCAGTTGGCCAGAATGTACTTGAGCCTCATCTTTGGCTCTTAAAGCTCCGGCACCTCGAAGAAGATCTCCAATTTCGACATCCTTTATATCCCTTCCAACAATTTGTGCCAATGTATCCAATGCCGTGAAACTATAGTTGTTTAAGGCATTAATTTCGATCCCGATATTATCCTCGATTAAGTACTGTATCATCTACATTATATAAAAATTCCATATATAAACGAAAAGTCGGATCTTGATAATAACACACTGTCACACAACCCCGGTGTTAAGAATTTCTTCCATATGTAATTACCAAAAAAATGAATTTACAGACAAAATTATGATGTCACGTAAACACTTATTAGTTCTTAAAAAGTGCAAAAAATAGGATTCTATCAAATTTGTTGCGCATTCCATTTTATTAGTTGAGTTTTCAAGTAATTGCAGTGACATACCTCTATGTGCCTCCTTGCCACGGCGAGATGTAATATAGTATTACCATCATTGTCCATTGAATTTGCAGAAATGAATTCTTTCTCGGCATCTGAAATATCTATTACAGTTTCATTCTTACCAATATCAGCCTTTAAGTTATCCATCAAAAGATTCAAGGCCTCCATACGATTGTGCTTGACACAAAGATGCAAAATGGTTTCCCTTCTTCGATTTGATATTACGTGAATCGCATTTGGTTGTTTTGCAATCAATACCTTCATCATATCAATTCGGCCTTTCATGGCTGCTAAATGTAACGGGGTTCTGCCTTCTTGATCCCTAACCATACAGATACCTTTATCCAACAATACTTGAACCATCTCAAGATTTTTATTTACAGAAGCAACATGAAGTGGACAAAATCCATACAAGTCTACCTCTGATGCTAGTTCAGGTTTCCAACTTAATATATGTCCTCGCAAGGCTGCTATGTGCAAAGGAGTTTCATAAAAATCAGTAAGTACCACTGACCTGTCGAGAATCAAAGGATCTTTCTCAAGCAATTTCTTCAAGGAATTAACATCACCGGTAAGTGATGCTTCGTAAAGCATTCTCTCCATTCTTTGCAGATTTTCTTTGTTAGCAAATTGATCTGGGATTCTGATCATAAATGTCCTACTAGCTCTGTGTATGCAATATACTAACCATGGAATTTGCTACCTAATGCCAAAATAATAATGTTATGACTTCGCAAATAGATATAAAAATAGTATGATGCCAGCGATGGGCCACAGTGCACAATGATTTACATTCTACAATCATTTCAGAAATTTCTTCTTACTTAGTGTCCATGTTCACTTGTTTGTTTTTGTCTGCTCAAGAAAACAAAAAAAAATCTTGGTTTACGTTAGCGTTTTTGCTTTAACTAAAGTTGATAGGAAAATCTCAAATCGGTGGAACCATAATCAAACCATAGTGATTGTCCAAACCGCAAGCAGAACAACAACTCTATGGTGGTGAAGCATATATGGGTGTGCAATTGCACACCTGGCCCAGCTGATTCCCAAGCCTTTTAAGCCTTTTCTTAAAAAAAGAATAGGGGTACTCAAGCCCATTAGAGCATCTCCAATAGTAGGTAAAAGATATCTTATACGGAGATCATTTTTAGACCTCCAATTATTGGGGTTTTATACGTTGGCCTAAATAAGAACACTAAATTGGGGGATACATGACGGCATGATTTTTGATGCTGTTGACATGATCGATGGATTGCCGGTATTGAAAAACCATGCTGGCACATATCCCCCAATTAATCCATGTATCCCCCAATTTAATCTTCCTAAATAACCTGGCGAGATTGGAGTATATCGGATTAATTGAGGTATACCTAATAAGACGAAATTCGGGTCATTATGAAGTAAAACACAACACTCATTAACAAGTTATTTTTAAAAATTTACCCTTGCTTAATTAACACTAATAATGTGTCTAGGTTAATCAATTTAGTTAATTAGTTAATTAGTTTAATTAAAATTCTCAAATTAGATATTATTTCGAATGAACTCGTGGATTATGTGTTATGATTTTTGAGAATTTTTTGAAAAAAAAATTTATAACGTAAACGAAACCACACTAGCCCAACATGATTGCAAAGTTGCCGAGTGATTTTGTAGATTTTGTACTCAAAAATCAAAATTACAGAAGGAATCGAGACTTTTAATTCTGAAAGTATGAAAAGTCGGTAAGGACAAAAAAAATACCCTGCCGACTATAATATTTTCGACATACAGAGAAAGGTGTTTAGTCGGCAAGGTATTAATTTCACAACCTGCCGACTAAACTATAGTCGGCAAGGTATTAATTTCATAACCTGCCGCCTAAACTATTGTCGGCAAGGTATAAGGATGGACACCGTGACGACCGTGTAAATGCTAATTTCAGAGATGAAAAGTCATCACAATATTCAACCTAGGAAGATAATGACTATACTAGTCGGCAAGGTCGACAAAAAAAATACCCTGCCAACTTTTGATCCATTTTGATTCTCCGTTTTTTTTCATCGTGTATAGTTAGAGTTTCGAAGAAAGATTTTGAAATTTTTTTGAATATATTTTAGCTCGGCATGGTTGTTTTATTGTGTCTTTTAAAACCTTTTAAATTTTTTATACTCCAATCAATTCGGGTATATCCCAATCTCGCCAGAATAAATAAGACCGTATTATTTAAAACTCATCTCTAGTCAGGGACGGCCCACTTGCACCCACTAGATCTGGAATCAACAAGGTTGGGTGTGTTACAATTACAAGTGTGTTGTGGTGCAAATTTCAACCGAAAACTTGAAAATCATATTGTTTACCCAGCAATATCTATCTAAAGACTAGAATTGGAAATAAAAATGACCTTGTTTGTGTAGTTGTGCATTAGACTCGACAATTTGTTGACGGTATTGATTACAGATCACTTGAATCTGAAGCCTAAATATGGATTAAAGAAGAAAAATTCGAAACAAATTTTTTATTGACCTCATGACGCATAAGTCCTGGTTCCGTCCCTATTTCCAGTGGTCAAGGTTGTGTCATATATTTCAGATTTAGATAAACATAAAGAAATAAAAAATAAAATAGGATGGTTTTATATTAGATATTATTTTTTTAAAATAGAATTTATGAGATGTAATTAGTTTGGGATCATTACAAATCTGTAGTTAAGAACCTAACTATTGGAGATCATTTATGCTAAATGAGAATCTAAAATCCTAATTGTCATTTAAAAAAAAATATTTTCACCCTCTATTAGAGTTTAGATGTTTGAGATGTGCACTATCAATTAACTAAGCGCTGACGGAAACTAAGTACTCATAAGCAGATAAGGTTCACTTTCTGTTCAATTAGCTTTAGGGTTTGGACTTAGTGGAAACTGAATTTCCTTTTGGGGTGGAAACTGAGTTTTAATTCATATAGAATTATCAACTCAGTACTAGACTTATATTTCGGGATCATACGGGAAGTTATGGAGAGGGCCAAAGGAACTTATACAAATGGAATTACGAGTCCTTAAGCAGCGGACTTCATGGCTAGACGTGACGCATTGAGTTGGACCAAAACCATGCAATTACCAAGGATCATGAACGAAGTTCTTCTCTTTCATAGAGAGAACAAAAACATCGTGAAAGAAACGAAAACATCTGATTTCAAGTTTAAGTTTTCTTATGATAGTAAAGCTGATAATCAAGTAGCTGATCCACTGTTTAACATCATTTTCTTTTCTTAGGACGGGCTAAAATCACTTGACTTGATATGCTCAAAAATACATGAGTCATTGGCTTGACGGTCTCATGAATCACCAATTTATTTCCTGACTCAAACGGGTCCGAATAGAGCTTAGGTATGAGCCAGTTCGCGAATCAAATCTAATTCAAACTAAAGAAACAAACGCTCTGACATCATCTAAACATTCAGTCAACTAAATACAAACCCTATAGTAGTTCACATGATGGCTGAACTTTTTCTTACATTTCTGAAAACCCTACAATTGTTGCTAAGCCAAGGTGAACCATGGAGTCATAGATCATGGTGCTTGCTCTTACACCTTTACCATACTCAACGTGTATGTCGTTTCATGGACACATTTTGTGGCATTCGGACCCACCTACCTACACAAACTCCAAGTAGTCTAGGTCTGGTAGAAGTAGGTAGATACACTCTCACACTCTTCTTCAACAACCATCAGTGACTGCAAAAAAAAAAAAAAAAACCTTCCCTTTAATGGCAGTACAGTACTGAAATGCTCCTTTCTCTAAACAAACAAAAAATTCATTAAAACTCAAAACCCTTTTGCTTCTCATTAAATCTGACTCCCCCAAGTTTGAAATTTTTTATTTTAATGGCTTCTTCAACAACTGCTCCTCCAATAAGTTATGATATACCAACAATACAAGAAGAAGATGAGAAAGAGAAATTTACTGACAGCAAATGTGCATTTCTAATGGTATCTTTATGCCCTTGTTTAGTTCTATTCATTATTCTTCTCATCATTGTTTTTGTAGTACTTATTGTGAAATTCCATCTCCTTTGTCATACCCCATTTTATAATCCATCTTCTTTAATGTACAAGAAGAAATGTCATCATCATTGATTGGATTTGAGCGTAATGTTTCAATTTGATTGATAAATCTAGGGTTTTTAGTATTTGGGGTTTTTGTAGGATTGTTTTATGTTGATTCCGAAATGAAATTTGAATGGGGAAATCAATTTTCAGGATTTTTAAATTTAGGGTATTTTCTAGAGTTTGTAATGTAGGTTTGGATCAGTGTGTTCAAGAGGAGGAAGAAATGTATGGTGGTGCTGGGGTTTTAGACTTTCTTTCATAGTTGAAATTGGGAAGCCAAACGGCAGGTGCTAGCCGCCGTCTTCATGGAGGTGCTGATGCTGGTGTAAGGGGAAGCTATGGCATGGGAGAAGGCAGTGGTAAAATCTGAGTTGGTGTTGGTGTGGATGTAGGTGGTGGTGGTGTTATATGCACTGCAAGTGAAATTAGTGGAGGCAGAGTAGAAGATGGTTAAATTGGAACTGGCGTTAGTACCTGTGGTGGTGGAGATGTTGGAATAGTAAGAGCTGGTGCTTGTGGTGGAATTGCTGCTGGAGTTGGGGCTGGTGGTGGACGTGGAGGACTGGGAGGTAGTGGAGGAGTTGGGGTTGGTGCAGGAGCTGGTTTGAATTTTCGTTTTTTTATTAGAGGGGGCACCAAACGTTTATTCAGAAGCTGATAAAGAAAATGAAGAAATGAGTGATGGTTTCATGGTAGTGGTGGTGAGTATCTTGGTGATGGTTTAAATCTAGTGCTGACTAAGTTGTGGGAGCCAAATGTCAGGTGCTAGCCGCGTTAAATAAGAGGAAGAAATGAATGGTATTGGTGGTGGCGTTTTAGACGTATTTTCACCAATTGAACTTGGAAAGCCAAATGTCATGTGCTAGCTGCGGTCTTCAGGGAGGTGCTGAGGGTGGTCTAAGAGGAAGTTGTGGCATGGAGAGGCGGTGGTGGAATTGGTGGAGGTGTCGGAGGAGTTGGTGGCGACGCTGGAGATAGCGTAGGTGTAGGTAATGTTGTAGGTAGTGGTGGTACATACACTGCTAGTGGAATTGGTGGAGGCGGAGTTGATGGTGGTGGAATCGATACGGGGTTGGTATCTGTAGTGGTGCAGATTTTGGTGGAGACGGTCGACTAAGAGGTGGTACATGTGGTTGAATTGCTATCTGTGTTGGAGTTGGGGCTGGTGGTGCACGTGGAGGATTGGGAAGTGGCGGAGGAGTTGGGAATGGTGCAGGAGCAGAAACCAGACCTTTGCTCTCAAAAAGGCTTGGAAATGGCTTGGAAATATCTTTGCTCTCAAATTTCAACTATTCTCTGTGTTCTTGCTGAAGAGGAAACGGCTTGGAAATATCTTTGCTCTCAAAATTCCTGAATATTTTTTGAATTGCTGCAAGGATAAAAGCCCTGTGATTCAAGAAATCTGGTACATCGTAGCATTCAATGTCATGGTGGATAAATGGTTCACCAGGAACAGAAATTTCTTTGATAAAAATTGAACCAAATAGTGATAAAGCTAAGATAAAGATTTGCAAGATGATGCAAGACTGTGAAGTGAGACTTAAGGGTCATATGAATAATTTAATCTATGACCCGTGCATCCTTAAATATTCCGGTATTGCTTGCAGAAAAGTGAAAGAAGTAAGGGCCATTGGATGTTTCTTCATACTTCCTGATGAGAGTAACACTGATTGCGTTGTGATGGTGCGTCTAGAGGGAATTCAGGCATGTATGGATATGGATTTATTGTCTGAGATCATCAGGGTCAGTTCATTGTTGCTGAAAGTGGTGGTCTTGGTGTTACCACCAATTTTATCGCTGAAATCATGAGTACCATCCGTTCCTTGGAATGGGCTGTGGAACATGAAAAACTTAAGGTAATTGTAAACTCTGACTCATCTGCAGCTATTACAGCTTTCACGAATCAAAAGCTTCCTTGGATTGTCTGGAACAGACGGATCTATTCACTTCAGACATGTTTTTAGAGAAACAAATTTTACTGCTGATCATTTTGCAAAGAAAGGGGTTCATTTGGCTCGTATTCAAGTAATTGTTTTCTCTACTAGACCGGATTCGCTTCATAGAATGGAGGTACCTGACACTGCACATTACAGATTTAGTTAATTCTCTTCTGACAGAAAATTTATATCCTTTCTTTTGTTTGGTGACATCAGGTCTTAGGCTTGTTTCTCTCTTATAGTATTTTCTTGTTTGGGCTTTGTCCTTTTGCAAGCCATGTTTTTCTTTTTCTTTAGTCATTCCTCAAAGTTGTATTTCTTATTCTTTTTTGTTGATCAATATTAGTGGCCTTTTTTGTTTTTTTTTTTTTTAA
>NC_039359.1:53210486-53240876 GCF_003573695.1 Papaver somniferum
AAAAAAAAAAAAAACAGTCTTGCTTTAGAATAGTCTTATTACTTCTAAGGCAGTAAGTACTCCTATGGTTTGTAGTAATATTTACATCTTCTGCAACGAGCTTGTGTAATCTGCTCAACGTTGAATGCTTATCAGATGGCCTATAGTCAGATTGTGAGTAGGGAGAAGAGTAATCCTTTTGTGGGTGGGAGTACTCGCAGAAAAAAGCCTCAAATTGCTGATCAGCTGCAAACGGTGGTGTCTTCTTTTCCTGGTAAATATCTAGGCGGTTTCTTATGCCAGGTAGAATTAGAAAGATACATACTTGGTATTTGGTTAAGAACGTGAAGAAAAGCTGTTAAATAGTATTCCTATATACATTATGTCCATCTATAAATGGCTTAAGCCTGTTATTGATGAATGCTGAAAGAATTATGAGAAGTTTCTTGTGGTCTGGAGATCCTGAAAAAGGAAAATTGTGACTCTTTTGGGATAAGGTGTGCAGTCCTTTTGATGAAGGTGGTTTGGGTTTGAAATGGCTTGTGGTTGTGAATAAGTCTTTATTGATGAAGCTTTTGTGGAAAAATCATCAATGGGCTAATTTTTTATATCTAATCCCACCAATGGAAGGGGGGACAAAATGGCCAAGAGGGAATCTGGTTTTGCTATAGATTTTGTCAAGTTTTTCCCTTTTAAAGCTTCATCAATAAAGACTTAGTCTACTGCCCTTGGGTACACCGATTGCCCTTATTTGTTTTTCTTCTATTTCTTTGGGTGTCGTTGTAACTTGTAACCCAAGTTTCTTAGAAAACGTAGCTTCATCCCCACTAAGCCCACATTTCTTACATCCCATTATGTCTCACCATTAATGGTTGCAAAATGAAAAACGCATTTTCTTTCGGTCTACGATTCCATAAATCAATTAAAACTCCCTAAATCAATTTGGTCCGATTTTGAAAGGCTGTAATATTGATGGAGCATTTCCAGAGATCATTCGATCAGGTAATTCTGTCTAAATCCATATCACCGCTGAAATGGGGGCCCTGGAAAATAATTGGGGACCCCTAGCTACTGGACAAAAAAGGTCATGAAATAGTAATTGAGGGTTATGCCTTATCCCCAATTTTTTTAAATGGCTAAACTACCCCAAACCGTTAGTGGTAATTAGTAAAAATTAATTAATTGGTAATTAATTTATTTAGATTAAAATCAGATTTAAGGATTAAATTTTGATAATAGAAAAATTGTGCTTTTGTGTTGGAGAGAGGAAGAAAGTGAGTTTTGGGGGAAAATTTAGGTTATTTGAAATGAGTGATTCTAGTGGAGGAAATGATGTAGGTGAAGATTCAAACAACATACATGATTGTGTTGATGGTGAGATTATCTCAACTAATCCTATAGATTGGATGTTTGATGAAGAGATGTTAATAGAGGAATCTTTGATAATTGTTGCAAATGAAGATCCTTTTGCTCTATATGAAGGAACCAAAGCTCAAAATGAAGAACCCAAAGCTCAAAACAATCAGGTAAACTTCCTATACTCTTCAGATTGTCTGAATAGTGTTCCAAGTGGTCGATTCATGGTCGATATGGAACTGCTCAGAGTGAGGGTTGTTAGGTCGGGAGTATAATAAACTAACGAATCTTGAGAGTCGTCAGTGAATTGGCACAGAAATAAACGACTTCAATCTGCATTTATGAAAAATCGTTAATCAAGTTTGAAAAAGATGACGACTCCATCTTTTAGGTCATATAGAGTCGCTAACTCAATATATTTAGAACCCAACGACTAAAAAACCTTTTACTCTCTGTAGCTTTCACTCTAAGGGTCGTTAGTTTAGCATTACTATATACGGAAGACTCTTTCATATCAAATGAAAGTCATTGTTCCATACGTCTCTAATATTTACGACTCAAACTTTTTTTTTTTTAATAATTTCTGATTTCATAGAACCATTTCATTGAATCATAAAAGTCATACATCTTTCATAAGGTTAAATACATGCACTTCTACACTCAATCATAAAGCATGTAATTATATGTGGTTCCATTGAAGATAAAGTAGCAATCGTGTAACTCAAACTTTTTCTCACAAAGCCCCTCGTAGTATCCAGACGCCTTCTTCATCTGAAAACGCGAACGCAAACATAGTTAGTTAGTATCGATCAAAGCTTTGGATAAGTTTTACCTCTTGTTTAAATACTTACTCTTATAGTACACATCATATCTTATGGCCGTAAATTCTCTTTTCAAAACATCACACTCGAATTTTATCTCCTTGAAGCGTTCCTTGACTTGTTTCAAAGATCTTGAGTTCCGATTTCCGTCCAACACCACAAAAACGATGAATACGCGGTTCCACCAAGCATCCGATGTTTCATCAATGTATTTGTCTAGACTTTCAAAGGGGTTTGTGACTGTCAACCAAGCTCTCGTAATGGCACAATTCTCTTCAGAAGTGTAAGGAGTCATGGTGTTTCTCTTTTTTTCCTCTTGGATAATGAATAAATGAGAAGGAGAAGAGAAGGTTGATAATTATGGTGTTGGTAAGGAAGAGGTGAGATATGGGTCCGTATTTATAAAATCGAATGAGCTAACTGTCTCAACCACATTTGGTAGAATTCAATTCTCTAATAAATGCTAGTAATATCTTGAGTCGTTAATATGTTACATTTACAACTAAACGACCCTAAAACTATGTATAACTGGTCGTCAGGTTTGATATTTATAAAGAGTCGTTAGTTTTACAAGTTGACGACCCTAAATATGTTTTTTTTCAAACTTTAAAGGGTTTTCTTCGAAGTCGTCAATAGTCATTTTAGCATATTGACTACTCTTATATAAGATGAATGCCATTAATGTCAGTCAGAAAAATCGTCAATCTGCAAAAGTTTGTTTGACGATGCTAGATGCGTGTCGTCAATATGCATAATAATTGTTGACGATTCTAAGGGCCGAATATTTGATGTGTGAAGAGTCGTCATTTGGACATATAAGATCTGGACGACCATCTAATTATGGTTTTGTGTTTTTTTTTTAGTTGGTAGTACGACAAAGCTCCCAGGCAGAACCCGTATCTACATTGGGTGCGGATACCTCCCAACACTATATGACTGATTTGTTACGTTTACCTTCACCGAATCGATATATTTATATATTCAAATAATTTTATTAGTGAACTCATGTTTGTCTAATTTAATTGTTTAATTGCTCAATGTATACATGGGAAACCAAGGATGACATCAAGGAATGGATTATCCCTAAGGCAAAAGAGAAGATGTGTGTGGTTGTTCACAGTAGATACGTCGATTGTAACAAGATGGAGATGGTGTGCGAGAGAGCGGGTAAGAAGGCAAGAATTACAAGTATGAGAAGAAGACGCACTACACCAAATTCTGGGATTAGTAACAGAACTTAGCCGTTACTAAAACGGGTTGTAACGGCTCGTGCCTGTTTCAAAAGTGGGTGTTATATTTATTTTTGTAACGGTAATGCAGCCATTACGAATTCTAGGTTGTAACGGCGTCAGTAACAGCTCAGGGTCGTTACGAAATGACAAGTGGTAACAGCTGAGCGCCGTTACCAATATTTTGTAACAGCATGGTCGTAACCCTTAAGCCGTTACTACGTCGCACATTAGTAACGTGCTCAAGCCATTACTACGTGGCATGTTGAAACAGCTTATGGCCGTTACGAATATTTCGTAACAGTAAAAAAATTACTGCCAGTTAACATTGACCTGGTCAAAATTAGTCAATACTGACCAATTTTGGTCAAGTCAATATGACTGGCAGTTCACTTTCTGCCGAAATTCCAAAATATCCTGCATGCACCCGTTCATCATCCACATTCAACAATAGCATATTCAATCAATTCACATAAACATTCATATCAATACTCATTCAATACTTATCAAAAAAGAAAACAAATTCTTGAAGTACCAAAAAAATTCTAAGGGAATATGTAGAAACTTTCTAAGTTCAGTTCATTCTCACTTATATCAAGTTCATTCCTATGTCCTAAGGGAGTACAAGTTCTTTGTAGTACAAAGATCATGAACACTTGGTTCTGCAGCAAACTTACCTGGTATGTGTGGTAGAACAGTTGGTTCTCCAGCTGGCATCTTTGATGAATCCTTCCCATCTCTGCAGCAAATCTTCACTCAGTTCTGCACCAGGCACAGTTTCCATATCCGAGATGATCTTTAATAAACAGGTAACACATGTGAGTAACATATCATCATTGAACTTGATGACTTTTCTAGACGCCATATGCCCATACTTATCATAGATCTTCTTATACAAAGTATTGTACTCTTATGGAATCTTTAAGTAGTCCACAAATTCGAATTCTTCCACTCTCCCTTGAGCGTAAGTGCTTGTAGACCCTGCAGGGGAAGAAGTCACATCTACAGAAGTCAAAGTTAATAATAAGGTGGAATCAGGAGCTTGGCATTTGGATGAGGATATGTTCATTGTAGCATCCACGGGTTCCTCAACAAGCTCACCCACTTCAAGCGATTCAACGCCAGTAGTGTGCGCTTCCGAAAAAGACAAAAAAACTCTCTATATGTACATCATTGCCATGCAAGTCATTCACAGTGGTCTGGAGAACGTCAGTTTCATTCTATCTTGCACCGGATTCCTGGGTCGGGAGGATGGGGATGGAAGGCATCGTAGGTTCTGACAAAGGAAGATTTTCAGGTTCAGCATTACAAATTCCTTTTCCATCGGGAGGGTGTGATTCTTTCCTACTTATCTTTCTCTTTTTGGACAGATAGACATGAGCCTGTAACTAAAGAGGGCAAGAAAATGCGAGAGAAAGGAGAAACGACTACACATTATCTATAGTGTGTGAAGGACTAGCGATATATCAGAAAAAAATTCCCAAGGAAGATATCTGAAGTATATGTTACCAGATCCTCCAAACGGCGAGAAGCATTTCTGTCTGGAGACCACTCCCAAGCTTCATCACCCTCTCCATCTGAATATATGTCTAGATAAAACTCCCTTCATCACTCTCTCCATCCAAATCACTATATGGAGACAAGTCCAAATCTTCATCTCTATCTCCATCCCTGACCCTCTTCTCCAGTATCCTATCTAAAGTTGTTTGACGTATTTCAGTTGGTGTCATCAGGCTCTGTTCATCTTCATCCAAAGGATCGATGAATGATCCATTAAGCTGTAAATGGAACAAACAAACTTTAAAATTAACCAACGATCATTATACTCTGCCAGGTTACCACTATGCTTAGAAATAAGGTATATGCGGAAATATCTCATCTTTCAATACACAAAGAATTATGCAAGCCAAAAATTACCAGTACAAAGTCAACACTTAGAAAACCTGCTTAGTTTTATGTTTACAGTAAACGTATTGACTGCATCTGCCATGCGCCTACCACTAGCACCTAGTAATTCGGGTCCGGCATTCCAAAACTGCCATGTAACTATTTTTAAGGTTTCATGATTATTCCTAATCGAAACATGAAAGAAGGTTTGGCGGAAGAGAAGAGTGAATAGATCATTGTGCTACATATAAATATAATAAAAATCCATGAGGATATCTCTGTTACAACTAACAACAATCCATGAGGATAACTCTGGAACTATTTACGTATATCGTGTGACTATAAAGACTTGAGTGAATGCGAACGCCAAGTTGTCTAATATGTACAAGTACACATAATTAAAACATATGTATTGTCAACAATTGTCATCATGAATTGTGATCCCACGACATTCTCAACAAGAAAATTCTTACCAATAAGACAACTAATTCAGCACTTGACTAGCCAAAGTTGAACCATGACAGAACTCTAGCATTCTTAATCCACATATAGTCATTGAATCAAGTGTTAAACATTTCAAACCGAATTTATCAAAAAGCATTAGCAGTTGGGTAAGTAACATGTGAACTTGTTGAAACTCAAATAATCATATTCCTGAAATTTGTTGCATTAAAAAAGAGAACCATGTGCATTGTCTCTCTCACATCATTAGATAGCATCAAAACTTCAGTCTCTAAGTAAGCAACTCCAGTCCATGATGTAAATTTACTTACATCTTGTTTCAGAGAGGTCATGCCGTCGTTCATGATCTTTTCAGCCAGCTTCCTAGTATTCCATCTCGTAAAACTAGGTTTGCATTTGCCTAGTTCCCCTTCATAAAGCAAAGTCAGTTGTGAGTCATTATTTGGTTTCCCCTCATAAACATTCAGCACAACAGATATTCAAAATTACTTACCAATATGTATACGATACAACCCTTAACTGAATTGTAGGGTTTCTCGGCTTCTTTTAAAGATTCCAGCAGCAGTCTGGTTAGCAACAACATTAGATAGAAAGCATGGATCAATATTAAATTTGGTTTCCCCTAATTATATGGAAAACATGGATCAAATACAATGTTAGTAGTCTGGTGAGGAACAACATTAAATCTTAAAGGGATTAATGCATATATACATGCCCTAGCAGCAGAGTATATCAAGATGGTACTCTTACTTGCACAGGATACATAAAATGAACTATATAAGAACTTTCTGGATTTCTAAAAGCCTTTAAAACTTTTACTTTCATGTAGGGATAACAGAGATAAAGTTGAGTACCTTCACCCAATCACCTAGAGAAGGTCTAGCACTAGCATTCCAAGATCAATCCTCCCTTCAATCATATGTGAACCCTAAAGAGATAGTCCCTGTACCATCTTTTAAAAAGTTCATATAATAAGCACCATAGAAAGAGAATTCACCACGTTCTACAACTTTACAAGTATTTGAGGTTCAAATATTCAAAATTGATACCAAGTCAGAAATTACCTTTGTTATACTTTCTTTCCTTACTAACCCATGTCTTAGAACTGCAAAAAATTGTTGTGCAGGCGTTTCTACCCCTGATTTGTGTTCTTAACAACCTCAAATCTGACTTAAAAACATTAAAAATCCACAATACATCATACAATTCTAACTTAACTACTAACAATTGAAAACCGTATAAATCCATTTCAACTACAAAAAATTGAAAAAAATCCCTAAATCCAATAATGAAATATTCAGAATCCAAAAGATAAGATAAAAGAAAAGTAAAAGGATGGAGATTGAAGTAGACATGTTTGTTGCTTTCAACACCAATAATACTCCATCGTAGAACTTACGAGGCATACCCTTAAGAATAGCAAGGATTATTTTGAATCACAGCTTTGTCGATGACTGTTCTTCTAGATCTAGTGATATTAATAGGGTTTTCTGAATTAATTCAGAGAAACATATGAAAAAACGAATCTAGGGTTTTCAGTTGAGAAAATCAAACGAGTATCTATTGGGAAAATCAATAACAGATCTGTGAAATTGAAACTGAAACCGAAATCGAAACCAAAACTGATAATGAATCTAAGTATCTTGGGTGAAGAAAAAGAAAGGAAGAGAGGCGAAGGAGAAAACAGAAAAAGAGAAAAAGAAAATGAGTAATGAAAAATCGATTCAAGGATGGAGGAGAAAACCCTTATGCATGGGAGGAAATATCCTTTGCTATTACTCTTCTTGGATGGAAAAAGAATAGCAAGCATGTGAATGGCAGACGCACAAACTGCAAGTGTTACGACCCAAGTGTGTGAGTGGCACACCTATAAAAAATTTCGTAACGGCCTGTCCTTGTTACAAAAATTTTGTAACGGCCATTTGTAACATGAAATTTGTAACGTCCTAAAGCCGTCACGAATTCTTGTTACTAATGCAGGAATTTGGTGTAGTCACGACTAGGGTCTACAGAACAAATTCGAAGAAATGTGAATTCCCGTTCAGGATTGTTTTCAAAAGACGTCATGAAACCGATCTATTCCGATTGTATAGTATTCCGGACGGTCGTCACAACCATCCTCCACCCACAAGTTTATATGGACACCCTGCATATGCCCGGTTGAAACCACATCAGATGGATAGAGTTAGGCAGATGGAGGGATTTAGACCACTTAAGATCCTAAATGCAATAAGGGCGGAAGATAAGGATAACTTTTCCACCATTTCCACAATCAACGCCGCCAAAGCAACGATTAAGATAACCGAATGGAATGGTAGGTTGATTATGCAACAATCAGAATGGTTAGCAGAAACACTTAACTACGCCATGCAAATTAAGATGGGTCCGGATGAGAAAGTGACTCATATTTTTCTTGCACATCCAAGGATGGTGGATTTGGATCAGTGTTTTTACCAGGTTCTCTTCATATAATGCACCTAAAAGACAAACAAGTATAACATGCCGATGTTGAATGTGGTAATCCATACTTCGGATAAAAATTCATTCACAGTTGCATGGTGGTTTATGTAAAAAGAAGAAATAGAGGACTATGTTTGGGCGTTGGAACAAGTAAGGTTGATTTACCGTGGATAAGAGACGTCGCAGGTTATATTTACGGATAGAGATTTTGCAATTGTGAGTGGCGTTCGTCAAGTCTTTCCACTTGCTCAACAATTTCTTTGTACGTGGCACATCCAAACCAATCTTTTTTCTAATTGCAAGAATCAAATCCAAAAAATCCATTCTAAGAAGGGTAATCAACGTTCTAAGGAGGAAGATGAGCGTTTAAGTAAACTTTCCAAAAAAGAGCGAGCCGAAGAGAAAAATAAAGAAAAGGAAAAATACGATGAAGAGGGGAATCTATGGAAAAAAAAATTTCGAAGATTGGGACTATTTGGCTCATTCGAAAACAGAGTTTAAGTATTATGCTAACTTGCTGAAGTTTATTGATGTTTGGAGCATGGATCATAAGAAGGTTGTTGAGTATTGCCTGAATACATGGTTGAATCCTTGGAAGGAGAAATTTGTTTATGCATGTACCAATATATACAAGCACTTAAAATATGAGTCTATAAGTCTTGCAAAGCAGTCTCTTGGGCGTTTGAAAAAAAAAATTGGATCAAAATAGGGGTGGAGTAGTTACGGTACAAGAAGCTATTCACGAGCACGCAGAGGATGACCTAAGAAAAATAGTCATTCAGATGGATTTGAGTAAAGACCGTTTTTTGATGCAACACATAAGGGACAAATATTTGTTACGGTTGGTAGCACACCAAGTATCATGGTGGGAAATTAATTATATGATGTATGAGCTTATAGATTTTAGAGCTAAAGCGGAGGCCGAAAAGGTGATGAAGACGAAGTGTAATTGTACGACCGATATTTGGCTCGGCCTCCCTTGTAAACATAAACTTGGTGGGTACAAAGATTATATTCCTCTTGATGATATCGATCCATTCTGGAAGCAAATTTCATTCATCCCACGGGGTTTAGCCGATGAAGAATTTGGAGACTTGGAGATTGGCAAGTATATCAACGAAAAATACCGAAAAATAAATTATGCAGGAAGACACATTTTGGTTGCTAACTTGTGGTCGGAAGCCCGTAAGAGCTTGGGGTTTGAAGAAGAGCCAATCAAACAAAAACCACCCGGAAGACCAACAACTAATATTTCATTTAGAGAAACTGTTAACTATGACAAGGATTGCGATAGAGACCTATTACGTCATGAGCATGTCCGGGCGGAATATGAGGAGTACGAAAAGTCTTTCATTCCTAAGAAATGAGGTCGGTCAAAAAAGCAAGAAAACGAAGATATGGATATTGATGAGCATGCGGTCGATACCAAAGCCAAACTAGTGGTATGGTGACGATAAGAGGAATAAAAGATAATCCTAAGACACCTAGGGATTCGCAAGGAAGACCACATCGTGTTGCTTACACTTTGTACAAAGAGTATACTAACCAACTTCCTCTTGGTTTAGTATTGTCCTATGTTGGCTCAAATTCGACGTCTTCATCGCCTTTAATCAATGAAGGGAAATGTTTGTAAATCCACACCTAAAACACAGCACTAGGAAAAGGAAAAGAAAAACGAAAAATTTGATTTAGTATAGTCTAACAAATGTTACAAACAACAAAAAAAAATTATATCTCAAATTACAAAATTTAGTCTAAGAAGAGCCAAATTCCCGTTCATTTGAGAAGTTCGTTCCCGGGATGCCTTTGCTAGCTCAGCGTTCAAATGTGCTATTATAGCAGTCCCCCACGAATACCTACTCACTTCCTCCAAAGGGTCCAAAAGTTGAAGAAGGTTGACGCTTACTCTATTTCTTTTGCTATCAGGAAATATAACCGAACCAAGGACATATAACAAGTATGCGGCTGCCGTCACACGAACTTCAAAAACAGATAGTAGTTGATTGACTCCGTCTCTCTCAAGTGACCCAGCATACATCTTTCTAATAGTTTTGAGTTTAAACTCTCTCTTTGGGTACTTTTTTCCCTTGACGAAAAGTCCAAACGTTGTATCTTTATCCCAACCAAATAACTTCTTTGTCAATGCATATATTTTATCCCAATCTAGGATTTTCTTGAACTTATCACCCGTATATTTTCCTTCAACCTGCAATCCTAGAATCTGTCTTGCATCTTCGGGAATCAATGCCATCTCGCCAAAAGGGAATTGGAATGTATCAACTTCACCATAATACCTCTCACAAAAACATGATACTGCAGCATTGTCATACGCAATCACGGAGTTCTCAACCGCAGCATACAAACCTGAGTTCTCAATAATTTCTCTCACTCTTGGACATTCACCTTTTAGCGGCCATTTTTTCATTTTTGCGTAAGAAGATTGGTGTCTAAAAAGACACGTGGCATTCTTATGATCCTAAAAAATACAAACAAATATAAATTAACAAATTTAATATAAAAAATTGAATATCAATATATCATATGAAAAGCAAAGTTGATAATGTTACAATTGTATCGTTGATGATACGGGCCCACGAGCTATCATATCCAAATAGATCTTTGCCGTCGTCTTTAGTTTCACCTTTGGCTTTCCCATTGCTAAGACGAGTAATCTGGAAACGCTTGGGTGGAATGTGTCGAGCGCTGGGTGCAATTGAAACTTTCTCCTTCGGTTATGGCTGCGCTGTATCCTCCTGAACCTCCTGAATATCCTCCTCCTACTCCTTACCATTACCACCATCATTTCTTTCATTACCATTTCCATCATCCTCATCCCCCTCTTCATCACCGCTACCATCATCATTTCCATCAATACCATCATCATCCTCATCATCATCATAAGCAACATATTCACTACCTAAAGGAATTTCTTCATGTTCCGCGACTTCTTCTTCATCACTTCCAGTTGCATATATAACAGGAGAGGATACAGTGCTTGATTTGGACGATTCACCACACGGGTCTCTCCGTTCGCGGATAAATAAGGCTACCTCACTCGGTGTTTTTCCTCGCAATAGACCGGTATTTAAGTATTTTCCGTGGCGGGGAGGTCTGGATGGAGGAGTAACCATGACAAGCTTATCTTTTTTATTCTTATTACTGTAGGCCAAAGACAACAAAATATCAAAGGGTCGTCAGAAAAATTTAAAAAAAAAAACAACCCTTACAAAAACTAACGACCACATGTATTTATTTAACGATTCACAATTTTTTCTTGTTGATTCAAGCGTTTTTTCTTAACGACTCTTTCATTATTTGGGACAGAGTGATGGTTTGGCATATTATAGAATCGTTAATGGATAAAAATGTTCGTCTAAAGAATCGGCCACATTTAAATTATATGATTAGCGACTAGAATCGTTATCATACAACCAACTTAGAATCGTTTTCACCTATGCTCATGGTTAGCGATTTTTGATGAATTGAACATGCATATCAAAAATCGTTAAGAAAAAAAATGCTTAACGATTCTAACCTAACTACACCAGGGAGTTAACGATTCACAATTTATTCTTGCCGCTTCAAGCGTTTTTTCTTAACGACTCTTTCATTATTTGGGACAGAGAGATGGTTTGGCATATCATAGAATCAGCCACATTTAAATTATATGATTAGCGACTACATGCTCTAGCACACAACCAACATAGAATCGTTTTCACCTATTGCTCATGGTTAACGATTTTTGATGAACTGAACATGCATATCAAAAATCGTTAAGAAGAAAATTTTGCTTAACGATTCTAACCTAACTACACCAGGGATCGTTTTCTCCGCCACCCTAATGGTTGACGATTGCTCAACATTCCAACATGCAGATGAAAAATCGTTAAGCATACAAGCCTCGTGATTAACGACTCGGTTTCTGAGAATCCAATTTTTTCGATTCAAACCCTAATTTTTCAGTACAACATCAAATTTAACTCAAACCCAAGTTAGAGTTGGGGGTTTTAGTCGACATACTATCTGATTGGAGCCATTTCCTTCGGCGGCTGATTTGATTTCTCTGACTGATTTTATTTATTCCTTTCTTTCGAATAAGCCTTCGCTGCATTAACTCCATCGACGAGATTTGGAATTTGATTTGCCTTTCTAGCGGTTTGCTTTGTACGAGCCATGTTCGTAGAAGAAGTTAATCGTTGATTAAAGTTAATCGACGATTACGCGATGAATCGGAAAAAAAATTCTTCAGTCATTAATGGAGGATATGGACGACCAGAGAGGGGAGGGGTGGAGAAGAAGAAGAAGAGTTTTGGTTGAAAAGAAAATGGGGGCCTCTTCTTAATTGTTAATAGGAATTTAGGGTTAGGTATTACAGAAGGTTACAATGGTATTTTCACCATCATTTTGGAAGATCCCTATAACTTTTTGTGTGGGTATAAATTGGATGAGGTCCCTAATTATTTTCCAGGTCCCCCAAGTCATCGGTGATCCATATGCGTTTAATCCCAATTCATTGAATCATGAGATTTAACTTTTTTCATTTAGTATTTGGGGTATAGTTAATAATTAAGTTTCATAAAAAGTAAAGGGATTATTCGTCTGTTACATAATATATTATTGTTTCAAAAATCAAATTAATCAAACCAGAACTCAGTCGATTGTAATTACTAACCATTTAACTTTCCATATTCTTTATTGACACATATTTGAACAAGTTTTGTAAACCCTACCAGTTGGACGGGCTAGTTCATTAAGTGAACCAAAAGAAAAAGTGATCAGCGTGAATACTTGCAAGACATGTATATCTAATTTTGTGCCACTATCACTTTATAATGGCTGTTGCCCTGATGTAGACTACTTTGTGAATGGTTTGAGGAAGTATTCGCTTTACCCCATTCGAAGAGTCTTCGACAACTTCTAGTATATTGACCAAGCAAGGGGTTTCATCCAGATTTCTTGATCTTAAAGTCTGTTTCCCTAATCTTATTCCACTCGGAAAACTCACTTTATCCCATTATTAATGCTGCCCAAATCCTTTTCTTCTCCTTGAATCAATGAAAAACTATCACATCCAAGTCCTAAAATGAGTTCCCGACAAACTTCTGCTCTTGGAGTCTCATTGGAAGATGTCAAACACCAAGGACTCAGATTTGTTAAATTACTAAACCAAGAAAAATCTTATACTCAAGCTTTGATCATGTGGCTGATGTTGGGTTAAACTTCAACATAGAAGTCACTAACAAGCTGGTTAGGACAAGATTAGGAAATTGATGTAATCCTAAGGGAATTAGAAGTCATCTAGTTTTAAGAAAAGGAAAGACATGTAATAATGTAATAGGATTAGGAAAAGGAATTCATAGTTCTATATATATATGATCACCAAAGTTGTGGTTGATCATATGAGCAAGATTAGAGCTTGTGTTTAGTTTTGAGAGATTTTCTAAACACCAATAAAGAGAGTTGTCTTTATATAAGCTAAGTTTCATCTTGCAGTTTCCATTAATTGGTATCAGAGCCTGTCTACACCGAGCCATGGGAGACGAGAGCACCATCATACGTACAAGATTTTTCACAAGCACAGTTGAAGCTTAAGGGGAAGAATGTTGGGTTAAACTTCAACATAGAAGTCACTAACAAGCTGGTTAGGACAACATTAGGAAATTGTTGCAATCCTAAGGGAATTAGAAGTCATCTAGTTTCTTAAGAGTTTAAGAGTCAACTTTTGCGTATGCTTTGCAACCAAATACTTTTCTCTTTCGCAAACTTTCATATGGAGTCATGTCTTTCAGAGCTTTCGTAGGTATCCTGTTTATTAGGTATGTGTAGTGTCGTACAGCTTCTCCCCATAGATAATTAGGTACCTGCATAGCCTTTAAAGAACTTCTTGTCATCTCCATTAGAGTCATGTTACTCCTTTCCACCACTCCATTTTGTTTTGGTATCCCTCGAACCATCTTGTTCTGAGACATAGTTTTTAAGGTTCTGAAACTTATGTGTCCTAACCTTGCGTGCCACTTTCATATCTGATTTTCCAGTCTCATATTCAGACACAATGGCCTTCCAATCATGAGACTTATCTTGTAGAGTCTATTCTGTGAGCGTGAGACTCTAACTAAAAGTCTTCCACTTGGGTCATGAACTGTTAGATAATCTTGTCGCATTCTAACATCACATCCAACTTCTGTAGCTTGTCCTAAACTTAGAATGTTGCTTTGTAAGTTTGGGATGAAGTAGATGTTTGTGACAAGCTTCTGTTCTCCGGTCTTGCTCTGAATTAGAATTCATCCTTTCCCTTCAATTTCTACAGAAGATCCATCCCCAAACTTCACTTGTCCTTTGATTTTCTCACTGAGTTCAAAAAAGTAGTGTCTCTTACCAGTCATGTGATTGGTGGCTCCATTATCTAAACACCAGATTCCTTCTTCTCCATCCTTTGATTCGTAGTTCTTTGGTATTAGTTTCCCTTCGTTTAAGAATACAACTTCGTGCATGAAAAGAGTTGTATCTGCTTCCCTTGTTTCATTCTTGTTTGCTTCTTCCATCTTTTGTATTCTTTCAGGGCATACAGAGGAGAAGTGTCCTGGTTTATCACATCTGTAACAAATAATGTTTGATCTATCCTTCTTTTCTTTCCCTTGGTTTTGATCATTCTGACTTGTTGTTCTATCTTGTGAGTTAAACCTTCCTCCCCTTCCTCGGCCTCTGTTTACTCTACCACCTCTTCCATGACCTCTTCCTCTTGTCGCAGAGTTTTGTTGGTAAGAGTTTGTGTACAAGAGTTTTCCTTGAATTTCTCCATTGTTTTCTTCATCAAGGATTCTCTCTTCATATGCTTTCAATCTTCCAATTATATCTTCATATCTAGTCTTCTTTAAATCTAAGACTTGTTCGAGAGAAGCTATGATATGAATATACTTGGATCCTGGTAAACTATTGAGAAACTTCTTTACCAGTTTATCTTCATCAATGGATTGTCCAAGTGACGCAGCTTTTGAGGCCATTTCTGATAGCTTTCCTGTAAAGCTATTAAAAGTATCGGTGTCTTTCATCTTCATTCTTTCAAATTCAGACATTAAGGTTTGCAGACGGGCTTCTTTAACTCGATCAGCTTCGAGATTACGTGCCTTTATTGCATCCCAAATTTTCTTTGAAGTTTCTTGTTCACCAACTTATAGAACAAGACATTCTGGTATTGCTTGAAAGAGTAATCCAATGACAACATTGTTTTTGTCTGGGTCCAATGTACCAGGATCAATTTTTTCCCACACCTTGTAGATTTTCATCAGTATCTTCATTCTCATGGCCCATACTGTGTAGTTTGTGGCGTTGAGGATTGGAACTTGTATTGATGGTGGCGTGAACTGTTTTGCACCCACAATGGCGTTGAGGAAATTGATGTAATCCTAAGGGAATTAGAAGTCATTTAGTTCTAAGAAAAGGAAAGACGTGTAATAAGGTAATAGGATTAGGAAAAGGAATTCATAGTTATATATATATATGATCACCAAAGTTGTGGTTGATCATGTGAGCAAGATTAGAGCTTGTGTTTAGTTTTGAGAGATTTTCTAAACATCAATAAAGAGAGTTGTCTTTATATAAGCTAAGTTTCATCTTGCAGTTGTCATTAATTGGTATCAGAGCCTGTCTATACCGAGCCATGGGACACGAGAGCACCATCATACGTACAAGATTTTTCACAAGCACAGTTGAATCTTAAGGGGGAGAATGTTGGGTTAAACTTCAACATAGAAGTCACTAACAAGCTGGTTAGGACAAGATTAGAAAATTGATGTAATCCTAAGGGAATTAGAAGTCATCTAGTTCTAAGAAAAGGAAAGACATGTAATAAGGTAATAGGACTAGGAAAAGGAATTCATAGTTCTATATATATATGATGACCAAAGTTGTGGTTGATCATATATATATAGAACTATGAATTCCTTTTCCTAGTCCTATTACCTTATTACATGTCTTTCCTTTTCTTAGGAAATTGATGTAATCCTAAGGGAATTAGAAGTCATCTAGTTCTAAGAAAAGGAAAGACATGTAATAAGGTAATAGGACTAGGAAAAGGAATTCATAGTTCTATATATATATGATCACCAAAGTTTTGGTTGATCATATGAGCAAGATTAGAGCTTTTGTTTAGTTTTGAGAGATTTTCTAAACATCAATAAATAGAATTGTCTTTATATAAGCTAAGTTTCATCTTGTAGTTGCCATTAGCTGATACCGATCAAACTTTGTTAAATAAAAATTTGAAATAATTAATCACTCGCATCCAAATAAAAATCAAACTTGATTTTTCTACTTCAGAAAATTTTACCCACGCTTATAACTCATGCGGATGAATAACTCAAATTTACCCAAATTACGCTTGTTACCAACTCCTGCCGATGAAAATCAAATTACAGAAAATGCATTCAGTATTATGTCGCAAATAAATCTTTCAGCTACATTCTATTAAAACCCAATATCTCGAGATACTGCACAGATGACCCTAATTTATGGATTATTATTTTTATAAGCAAGACATAATTTTATAAGTAAGTAGAAGAATGAAAGTATTACAACGCTTTAAGTAGAAGCGGTACAATGGAAGTAGAGCATGACCCTAAAGTCCGTAACTTCTTATGGACTTTTTCTTTATGCAGTAATTAAGTTTTACGAATGTAAATAGTCTGATAACTAACACCTCAAGATAGGTTCTAGAATCAATGGTCGAAATAAACCTGCCTGGAACTTTTACAAAGTGAAGCACTGCACATGTATGTCGTATGGTTTTTGTCACTGCATGTAATTGCTGTCATAATATCCAACGACAAAATCCAATATTTTCCAAAAAAAAGGTGCAAGTCTCAAGTAAATATCATTAAATCAAAACTTGAGGAGTCTAAAATCCAGATTAATCTTTTTTTTTGTTTTTTTTGATCACCCCCTTTATCCCATTGTAAGTCGTCTCCGACAAATAAACACTTTAAGAAACTGCAAAAGAACTATGAGATCACGATGAATATGCTTGTAGCAGTAGGCATGGGAATCAACGGCACTAAATGGATCATCTAGAAGATATACATGATCATCACCCTGATAAGGTGCACGGGTGAGTTGAATAAGTTTCTTTTGGCCACCATTCCGTTTTATTCCTATTTCTCCTATTACGCGTTCACATGGAAGATTCAGACTTAAATTCTTAAACCCGGAGATCAATGGTTTTCATTATAGTTCCATGAGAGCCAGAGGTGTTCCAAAGTCATATTTGTACTGAATTATGTGTTACTTCAACTTCCTTCGTCGTTTCTTCTATAAAATCAATCGGAAGCAAGAGGAAACCCAATAAGTAAAGAAAAAGTTAAAATTTCAATCTAATACCATCCACTAACTAAAGGAGACTTACCGTGGAAAAAAGTTCCTCCCTAATCCAGGGGAACCAAATATTTCATGGCAGTATGTCCAAATGTTCTTACACCTGAGCGTACTGAAAATTCATTAAGTGCTATAACGCGATCAATTCTTGATATGACCAAAAACGTTGTCTCCTTCGCCAACTTGGACACGATACTATACTCATCATGAGTAACCAACAATCTGCAACATGGCTTGTAAAATGCAAGACCAAATAGGAACTTTTGAATGTTAGTCTGTATTCAAACATGAAACTGGTTATTGAAACTAAACACGAATTACATTTTACCTTTTCTACCTTAGCAATGGAGGTTTCTGCAACCGAAAATATGAAGGAAATTGTTTAAGGAGACAAAAACCAAAAACCTTTTGTTTACCGGAAGGTTAGGTCATGCTATGTAAACGTTTCAAGTCAGAAGTATCCAGATAATCATTGAATATATATAACTACACTTTCAAACAGTCATGTCTTTTCTTTGGATAATTTTGAATGGACATTTCTTTCCAAACACATACATAAGTGTTGGTCAACAGAAGTGTCAATGCAAAATTAGGGGTGTAAATTTTTCCCGGCAGCCCGAGGCCCAGTACCGTCCTCCTGTCCCATGACAGTCCATGGGTGACCGTGGCCCTTTACTGGATGTCCCGACCTAGACCATTTAAATAAGAGGGCGGGCACATGCCACAATTCAAATTTTCTTGCCCGGTCCAATACCCTCTCTATTATCGCGTCAATGCTACCCGCCATGTTAGCCCGCCAGTGTTATTCATTTACCTAGCCTAAGTGATTGTTCTCATTTGTTTTATCCTAGAATATACTTGGTACATATACTTAATACAGTCAACCCTCATAGTTTTCATATGTATTTCTTAACTTTTATTCCATAGGAGTCTAATTTTGTTAACCATATAGAGAAAATATTGAGCAAAATCTAAGGCAATTTTCTTTTCTGATGATTCAATTCAGGAAAAATCATAGGAAGTTTGGTTTATCTTACTCCCATCTCAATTCTCGTATTTGATGATTAATTTTAAGTAAAACTTATGTATTATTACTACTTTCTTTTTATTTTTAACAATATATATGTATAATATATATTTGTTTGTAATATTCAAGGCCCTCCCGGCCCTACCCGCCCGAGCCCAAATTACAAAACAGGCTTGGGTAGGCCATGGGTACTAACTGTAGATAAATAATCCTGCCCGCACAGCCCTTTTAATTTCATGGATAAGAGATGTTCCGGCCCGCCCTATACCGTCCCATTTAATAAATAGGCCGGCCCGGCCCAATTTACACCCCTATTCAAAATGTATTATTGTCCGCTGATGTGGCGCTTACTGTACATTGATGTGGCGACATAATAATTTAGAATTGGAGCCGCCATGTCAGCCTCAACATCCTCCTTTATATAAAGAAGTATTTATAGGTACTTCACCGAAGATGTTCTAATTTGTTCGGAACACGTATGGCGCATGACCATTCTTGATGTTTGAGTTTATTTTACCTCTCATTGATGTGAAAGCAAGCATAGAATTATATGCTATGATTTTATTCCTGAATGGCGCATGACCATTGTTGATGTTTGTGTTTATTTTACCTCTCATCGATGTGAAAGCAAGCATAGAATTATATGCTGCTATGATTTTATTTCTGAAGTGTTTAGGGTTGTCTCCTTCTTGGTAGTCTAGCAGATTCTGTAACATCAACAAAGGTTGTCTATATAATGGCAGTTTCACTTTTTCAATCGGACAACAAATTGAGAACCCACATTCTTACTTTTGTAGATTACCGATTTTTCTCCTTGTACCAAACAATAGGCTGACATTTAGTGCATGAATGTGTTGGACTGCCGAAGTTCCGTACCTTATCTACTGATCCTGTATAAATAAGTTGGTTAATAACTATACCACGAATTCATTTGGCAGCGAAGGTATATAATCAGGCAACTCACTTGGATTTTTTAATTCATTTAGGTTCTGACTCATTGATCGGTTTGGTTCCTCCAGTTGCATCCTACATTGGTGTAGTATAGTTCCCATATTTTTGCTTTGCATGCCACAAATAAAGCTTAAATATGATATCACAAAAGATTGCATAATTCTTAAATTTGCAGGCATTAAAGAGATTTAATAGCACCATATATAAATTCTGATTATGCATATAGTGTGTCGCCGTGTATCATTCAGTAAACTCTTGTTTGTTAAACTTAAAAGGTTCATTGCCGTACCTGGGATAAATTTTTGTGAAGATGGTTTTGTGAAATGTAGTATCTCTTTCCTTTTAGATTTTCTTTGGATTGATTCTCCTACTACCACACATACATTGGAAAATATAAATACCATTATTGAACGACGTCGTAAATGTTATCTTAGTAGTTAGCGTAAGATTTATTGGTTACCTGTTGTTTTTTAATTAAATTTTGTAATATCAATTGGGCACACAGTTGAGTTTGTAGTATTTTCAACCCATCCGTCAGTGTGGACAACAGAATGCGAATGGATAGTTGTCATACGATGATTATCTTCTTTTTGCTGATTGTTTGATCTTTCTCATCTGCATCAGGCTCCAATTGTTGATGCAGGGGGACTACTATATATCGCTGGTTATTTGTGAAGCCAATTTAGTCGAGCATTTATAGAGAAAATCAGCAAACGAACGTGTCTTTTGAGATATTGAAATAAATGTGCAATTCCAGAAGATGCATCTTTTCAGGTTATAAAAATAAGCAAAGAACATTTCTTTCCGTGTAGGATTTGAAGTCTTTTAGTATTATAAGATTTGAAGAAAACATAATTCTTGAGATACCAAAAGATAAAAGTACCCAGAAAAACGTTTTTTTTTTCCATTCTAAAATTGTATTAGAAGGTGCACCGATTGGAGTCTATCAATCAAATGTCGATATGAATTTACCTGAAAAGTAACGTTTGGTGGACGGTGTTTAGTTAGAGTCTTCCATACAAATTTCGGTGGACGGTGTTTAGTTAGAGTCTTCCATACAAATTTCGCACACAAATTAACTGAAATATGTGATATTTGGTGTGAACTTATTGATGGGATGAGTTGGCGGAATGGATTGTCGTGACATGGAAAGGTTTGGTGACGTGGGTCAATGATATATCAGAATAACTATGGTATCGACATGTGGCACTTTTGGGGTCTCTTATTATAAAAAAAAAGATTCCTCTTTTGCATTCAATAAGAGCATCTTCAATGTTTGGGGTCAAGGTTATCCTATATGGAGGTCTAATTAAGACATTTTGGTTGCGGGTCATTCACTGCATGACAAAAAATAATAAAGGTAAAATTTTCTACCTAAATTCCATCTCCAATCCCTAAGTTCCTATCCAAAACTTTTTATCTAAATTTAAGGACAAAAGATGATGTGGATTTAAGACCAGGGTCATGAAGAAAGTCTAAATAAGACTTTCTCCTTTACCCCCAGTTGGTCCCCACATGCACATTCATCTTCTTTTATGATCTCCACCCTAGTGTTGGAGATGAAAAGTTGGTAAAAAAAATCTTAAATTCTATGTGTCATATCAATTTAAGACCTTGACCCCAAACATTGGAGATGCTCTACTAGTAATGCGTGAAAAATGCTCTTCTTACCGTTGAGACCTTGTCAGTTGTCACTTGCATTTATGAGCTTTTGCTGCAGCAGGAGAAATGAAAAAATATGTTGTGATTTTTGACTGAAGAAATTTTAAAGCGGATTTTTAAATGTTCCGCTCTTTTGCTTGATGTTCTCCTTGCTGGTTATTGCAAACTGAGATGATATAAAGCTATCTTGTGCAGGTATTGTGGTAATTGGCACAAAAAATCAAATATCTTTATCTGGTCCCTCACTCCCTTTATTGTTTAATGAAAATTTTAACGTAGGAAAATTTTAAGAGGGAAGAGAGAAAATTTGAGTTTCTGTACACAACTTTTTACTAGAGTTAAAGGTGTTAGTCAACAGTGAAGTGAGGAATGTGCACCACCGGTTAAAGGTATTAGCCAATTGTAAATATCATCTTATATAATTTTTAAGAATTGTTTGCGACAGTAAATGAAAAAGAGAGGGTAAATGATATATCACCAATTTATTCGTTCATGAATCGTCATGGAAAAAATCCTTTTACAATCAATACATATGGATCTCTAATACGGGTTAAAAAAAAACTTAACAACGAATTTAATACAACCCCGACAACTTTCCCAAGATGAGTCATTCTGAAAACAAGGAGCATCCACCTTTTACATAAAAGAGGGATGCAGCTTCAAGCAGTCATGGTGTATTAAGATGAGCATCTTGCTCATCAATATTCACTTCTTCTTTTCCTTTATCAAGGGTATTTAGAGAGACATTACTCGTCATAGCTGAAGAAGTTTTATCAAGAAAAGGGTTAGGAGTACCTGAGTCAACTATTTTCCATGTTTTCTTGATGCTCCGTTTGAGTCTGTTTACACCGATTTTTAGATCTGAGACTCGATTGTTGATATGTAAGAAATCTGGAGCGGAAGTCTTGGATTTGCAGCTTTCTTTAGGGATATATGAGGAACTCAACTTTTCTTTCTTTCTCCTATGCCTTTTTGTCTTTAAAGGGTGAGTCACCCTTTAGCCATTCTTCCTTCTTCCATTGTAGGCATTTTTTGTTTTGAACACACAACTAAGAAAGGACTTATCACAGTACATTCCTTGAGTGTTTAAAGTTCCTTTTTCAACAATGTGTGAAAAACACAGACTTGTACTTATCGTCCATAGAGTCAGGTCCCTACAAACACAGACTTGTAAGGTCTTAAACGTGTTTGCCTGCTCTGATACCCATTGAAAAAGCGGGGGTCTAACAACACCACCCAATATTTCGCTTAGCAATCTGTATGGACAAACTCAAATATACTTTTAAGAGAATCAACAAGACTCAATCAACTAAAAGTACATCAACGAGTTTATATCTCTCTCTCTTGATTTGATTTCCTCAAATAGAAACTGCAAGTACTAATCAAATACAAGGAATAACTTGGATGGTACCAAAGACCAATATCCAAGGATCAATCAATGACAATCAACAACCAAAGGTTGGATTACTCTAATTGATGATCTAACGCACAACCTGTATTATTTCAATTATAAAGATAAAACAATATAATGCGGAAACTGAAATAACACAGACACCGAAAATTTTGTTAACGAGGAAACCGAAAATGCAGAAAAACACCGGGACCTAGTCCATATTGAACACACACTGTATTAAGCCGCTAAAGACACTAGCCTACTCCAAGATAACTTCGGACTGGACTGTAGTTGAACCCCAATCAGTCTCCCACTGATCCAAGGTACAGTTGTACTCCCTACGCCTCTGATCCCAGCAGGACATTGTGCACTTGATTCCCTTAGATGATCTCACCCACAACTAAGAGTTGCTACGACCCAAAATCGCAGGCTTTGGCAATAAACAAATCTGTCTCACACAGACAAGTCTATCAAAGGATCAATATGTCTCCCACAGAAAAACCTAATGTTTTTGTTCTGTCTTTTGATAATAATCAAGGTGAACAGGAACCAATTGATAATACGGTCTTATATTTCCGAAGAATAGCCTAGATAAATCAATCACCTCACATCAATCTTAATCGTATGGTAGCGAAACAAGATGTTGCGGAATCACAAACAATGAGACGAAGATGTTTGTGACTACTTTTTATATCTTTCCTATCAGAGATATTAATCTCAATCCAATCAATCTGATTGTACTCGTATGATAGAAGATGCAAGATCAGATCACAAAACTACGATAAAAGTAGTATCGGTCTGGCTTCACAATCCCAATGAAGTCTTTAAGTCGTTAACCTAGTTTTAGAAGAAGAAAACCAAAGGTTAAAGGAGACACGACTCTAGCACGCATACTAGTATCACACGTGAGCTGTGGGGTTTAGTTTTGCAGAGTTGCTAGATATCCCCTTATATAGTCTTTCAAATCAGGGTTTCGTCTTGGTCATAAAGCAAACAATATCCACCGTTAGATAAAAACATGATTTAGATTCAAGCTAATATTTATCAAACATTAGATCGAAAACTTAGCTTGTTATACACAAAAGAAATGCACGCTTCTAGGTTTGTTAACCGTACCCAAACGTGTACATTGTTGGTTCAACAATAGTTAACCAAAAGGTTAGCCATATGAGCATTTCATACCAACCATATTCTTCTTCACCAAAACTAGTTCAAATGACTCAATTGAACTAGTTAGAAAGTTGTTTAATTTTAAGGAAATCTTATGTACTACACAAGACACAATTGAAGCAAAGATGATTTGATTCACTCGAATCGGTTCATGAACTTTATAGCCACGGTTTGAAAATTGCATTCCTTAGTCTTTATAAGTTTAAGTTCATAATCTTCTTCAGATATATAACCTTCTTAAGTTCGCACACTAGGTTCGCGGACTTAAGCAACCGGGCAGAGTTTACAAACTCCAACAGAAAATATCGGCAAAGACTTTCCGTCGGTTCGCGGACTGGGGTTCGCGGACGCAGCTAGTTTGTCAACTCAGGCATAATTTCTCGGGATGAGAAGTTCGGCAGTTCGCGGACTAAGTTCGCGGACTTGGCAACAAGCCATTCTTCCAGTTTCTCTTGATCAACAAAGTTCACAAACTTTTAGTTCAAGGGATAGGACTTACGCACATATGTGTTTCCACAACAATACTTATGTCCATCATTGGTTATGTAATCTAGACTCTCATTCCAACCATTGAAACATTCTTAGAGGAAGTTATACAGTTGTTACACCATTTCTCGTCAAAGAAATTTTCAAAGTGATTGAAACATATCATGACTTTCGTCACTAGGTAAAGATAAACATGGTCGAAGCGAAACGCTTACCAACACATATTTAGAGATATAAATAGGCGAGGTATACTCGGCTCGAAATACCAAATGTGTATAATCTAAGTCTATAGCATACGACTTTTTGTCTCAAGAAGTAGGAGATAGAGTAGATAGTCTTTTGAGTGATAGATAATTTCAAGTCTTCACATACCTTTTGGTCGAGAAGTTTCACCGGTTCCTTGAGTAGTTCTTCTTCTTGTATGATGAATCGCCATGAAGTCCTTGAGCTCAACTACACTTTCTATACTAGTCCGAGTCTTATTTATAGTAGACTAGAAATCAAGACTTATAGTTTTGATCACTAACATTGACAAACATGCTTGAGATAACAACCATGCGAGTTCGACCGAGCAATTCTCTAACAGAAACTACTTTGGATGAGGTTAGCCCCATATCTTTTAAAAGATCAATAATGTATTTTCTTTGAAAAAGAAATACACCTTGATCTGAACGACAAACCTCAATCCCTAGAAAGTACTGTAAGCGTCTCAAATTTTTACCTGTAATGATAATATCATCTACATATACTAAAACATATATATATATATATGTAGATCCGTGATTATAGGTAAAAGAGTGAATAATCTGATTTGGATTGTTGAAAACCTTCACTAATAAGTGCAGATGAAAATGTAGCAAACCATTGTCGGGATGCTTATTTTAAACCATATATAGATTTATTTAAGCGACATACTTGCGTGCCATCTGAACTTTCAAATCCTGGTGGCAGTTTCATGTATACTTCTTCTTTCAAATCTCCTTGAAGAAAAGCATTATTTACATCAAGTTGATGTAAGTGTCATCCACGAATTGCAGCCAAAGAAAGTAAAACTCTTACAGTTACTAATTTTGCGACAAGTGCAAAGGTTTCATGAAAATCGATACCTTCCACTTGTGTATAACCTTTGGCGACTAATCGTGCTTTATATCTTTCGATCGATCCATATGGATTATACTTAATTTGTATACACATTTACAACCAATCGTTGTTTTCCCTTTAGGTAAGGATTGTTTTGTCCAGGTATTAGTTTGTTTATGAGCCTCTACCTCCTTTAACATCGCATCTCTCCATACTGGAATTTTGATGGCTTGGCGATAATTAGTGGGTACATCAGTTACAAGAACTTTTGTGAGAAATGTCTTATGTTGTTCAGAAATTTTAGTATAATAAAGGAAATGATTAAGAGGATACTTTGGACCCTCTAAAATAGGAGTTTACATCACTTTGCATATATAATTTTTTAAATATGCTGGAGGATTACGATCCCTAATGGGACGTGATGAGATTCACTCATTTAATTATTTGGGATTTAGTTAACATAGATTCATTTAATGATGATAATGACGGTTCAGGAGATGTCATTGAAGATGAATGTGACTCACCCATGGATGGAGGAGTTTCACATTGAGTGTCTTCGTTCGACGAAGCATGGATATATGTGCATCCTTGTGACGAGGAAGATAAATTTCCAGGCGAATTAAAAGGAGTAATAGTCGTACTTCGTGGAGAAGTAATAAATGTGGAGTTTTTATCTAATTCATGTTCATTACCGTTTTCCAACTCTTCTGAATACTGGTCAAAATCATTGAATTGGTTTAATTATGGCGATGGTAAAATCGCACTTCCATATGGAAATGTTCGTTCATGAAATATGACATCTCTTGAAGTATAGATTTTCTTTGTTTCTAAATAAAAGATATTATAACCTTTTTGATTGTATGTATACCCAATAAAAATTCCTGGTTTTGCTCGAGCATCAAATCTATGAGAAGGGCTTGTATTGCGAGCAAAACATAAACAACCAAATACTCTAAGATGCGAATAATTTGGCGATGATCCGAAAAGAACTTCATGTGGAGATATATAATTGAGTACTGGTGTGGTCATCTTATTGATCAAATACTTTGCCACCATAATACATTCTCTCCAAAATTCTAATGGTAAACCTGCTTGAAAACGGAGTGATCTTGCTACATTAAGTAGATGACGGTGTTTGCGTTCTACAACACCATTTTGTTGTGGAGTGTATACACAAATCCTTTGATGTAAAACTCCATTTTGGAGAAATCATTGTTGTAAGTCCTTTGTTAGGAATTCGGTTCCATTATCAGAACGAAATTTTTGAATCTGGGGAATATAGATTTTTCCAGATCCGTACGAGATAGTGCCAATTTTTTACTAAATATTTTTTGTCTCAGATTTTGAATTCATCAAAAATACCCAAGTGCAACGTATATAATCATCAACAATGGTAATAAAATATCGTGCACCATTTAAAGATGGAACCGAAAAGGAGATTTACTAGAAATACTACTTTTATGAAAAGGTAACCTTGATTGTTTTTCTAAAGACAAATATCACACTTGTGAGTGCAACTGGAATTAATATAATTAAAATTACCACTTAAAAGTTTAAGACGTTCCAATGATGGATGCCCTGGACGCCAATGCCATAAATCAAATGACTCATTATTTCTAACTGAATTTATCGAACTTTGTTGAAGATAATAAAGACCTCCTACTTGATTAGCCAAACCAATCTGCATCTTCTTTATATGGTCCTGAAAAGCACACAAGTTAGAAGAAAAATTCGCAGAACAACCAAGTGATCTGGTGAGTTGACTAATAGATAACAAATTGAATTTAAAATCAGGTATGTGATAAACATCTTCTATTTTGAGAAGAGGTGAGAATATAATTGTCCCTATGTGTTTCACACGGGTACTAGATTCGTCAGGCAATTGAACAGATAGATTTGCAGGTGCAGATTTATAAGATGAAAACATTGATAGTAAATAACAACAATGATTTGATGCACCACTATAAACTATCCAACTTGAGTTAGATACGCTCAAAACTCTACCTGCTAGATTTAGATCTACTAATGAAAAAGAAGAATCAAAATTAGATGTAGTTAGAATTTTACCTGCAAGATTTGCTGATGAAACAACAGAAGAATCGCCACCTTTGGAAGCCATAAAATCTTTGAACTTCATGTACTCTTGATAATCATAACGATTCTTTATGTGTCGAAGATTCTTTCTCGTTCCTTGATGTGGAAAGCATTGTCCCTAGTCTTTCTTTGGACTTAGGAACATAATTTAGTGGATAACCATTCAGCTTCCAACATTTTTCTCGAGAATGACCAATCATATTACAATGGTCACAAAAAGGTCTAGGTTTCTTATTCTCCGGACCTTTTGAATACTTTGATTCACTTCTTTGGTTAAAAATTGCTGCACTCTCAACTTGAACATTGGAGGATGTAGAAATATGTAGTTGTTTTTCTTTCTGAAGAACAAGGTTGTAAACCTTATTGATTGATGGAATATGATCCATAAATAAAACAGAACTTTTTACATTCGCAAATCTGTCATCAAGACCTTGCAAAAATTCCATCAGCTTATCTTTGTTGCGGTGTTCGGTAATTTCTTTTCCTGCAACACAAATACATGGGGTAGTGTGGTAGGATTGGGAATGTGTGTAAAATAAGAGTATAAGGGAAGGAGAGATAGAAAGGCCTACATGTTATACCTGCAAATGCACAGGGTCTGTTGTAGTGAGTGTGCAAGGCAGGGTCATTTCCACCGGGACTAGGGTGTGAGTTGAAGTTTCCTAAGCTAATTCTCTAAGCAGTGAACTAATGAAGCAAAGATGGTGACAGTGACAGTGAGTGACAAAGAGTGATAGTGGCAAAGAAACCAAGGAAGTAACACAGGCAGTGATAAAGAAATAAAGGCAGTGAAGTATAGAAGGGACTAGGATCTTGAATCCACCCTTTTCCTAAGCTAAGTCCTCCAACTATGTTCTTGTCCCTTGTTAGTTATAAGTCAGCTTCTAGGCTCTCTGAATAACTAGATGACAGTTGCGGTTCAAAGCCGGCTGTTCATCTAAGGGTTGGTCTAGAAAGATTACTAAGAACACTAAGATGAATCTAATCCTAGTAGTAGTTGGGGATCTCACACTGCAACTACCCGCAGAGAAGCTTGCTTAGTGTTTTAACAACCTAAAAGGATATTCAATCCTAGACAGTTCAAGCACAACAAGATTAGAGCATGGATGGGACAAATACAATTGAAATTTACAAAATAATTTAAACTAAGAACTAACCCTTGAGGCACTGGATATTCCAGTCCTCTTGGGTGAAGCACTGGCTAGCCCAGGCATATCTTCAACACAACACCCACAACCCATATTTATACCCAAATTAATCAATTAGGGTTTACAGAGAAAATCCCCAAATCCCCATATTACACAGTTGAAATTAGGGTTCGACTTTACCTAATTTGACGTGACAAATCACTCAAGAAGGTCGACCCATTTCTTCTCTGACTCTCCTGCTCCTCTCCATGCCTTCCAATTGCGTTTCTAACTCGACCTATTCTATTGATTTCTCTCCAAGGGTTTCAGAGAATGAAAAGAAGAGAGATTGATGAAATAGATAGGTAGAGAGGTAGGGATATGATGGGAAAGGATATGGGTTGTAGTTGGTTTTGTTGTGGAGTGGTTGAGAAAGGTTGTGGAGGTGATGATGGTGGTGCAGGCGATGGGGAGTGGTTATGCAGACGGGGGTGAGGGAGGTGAAGTCGATGGAGAAGAAGGAGGGGAGTGTTTGGTTGATGGGTATAGGTATTAGGTGCTTGGGTGTTTGGCGGGGATAGCAAGCTTGATGATTTGCGAATCTCAGTCGTTGGATGTGGAAATGATAGATCAATCTGACGGCGAGATAGAAGGGAGCTTGTAGCGATCGTTGGATGTATAATACATCAAAATTAACAGCGCAGATTAGAGTTAGGTGCTGTAGTGTGAAGCAGGATCTTCAGATTTTGATGTACGACGATGAGGCGACCGTAGGATGCTGAGATGATCCAATATGACGGCTGAAGATGAAGGCGGGTATGGATATTGGAAATGGGTTTGGGTGAGGGGTTTGGGCCTTGGGTATGCCAAGCCCATATCTTCTTTAAGAACAATCCTTCCTCTTCAAGCCCAGTTCTAGCCTTTTGGTCTCGCGCACAACATTCTTCGCGGCTTCCTTGTGTGATTCCTCTTGGATTCCACCACTTTTCTGCTCTTTTTGCTCCGTAATTCATCCAAACTTTATTTACAACCTAAAAATGCAAAATTAATTAATAAAAATATTTATTCTTGAAAACAACGAAAACACAGAATATGGGATAAAATGGAGCGTTAGTGCACAAAAGATGAGTTAAATGCCAATAAAAAAGGTATAGAAATATGCACTTTTTAGCACTCATCAAATACCCCCAAACCTGAATTTTACTTGTCCTCAAGTAAAACAAAACTAAGGAAATCCTACCTATACCACTGTCGCTGGTCTCTCGAATGCATTTAGCGTATGCACTAAGCCTTTTAAACCACTAAGTTTCCCCAGTGGATGAGTTTAAGTCTCGTGAAGGTTTGCTTAGAACGTACCTACAAAGTTCTAGGACAAAATATAAGCTCAGATTCCATGAAATGTGACATGTGCAAGACAGTAGAAGCTCACAGCAAAATGGAGATGTCAATCTAGCTATCAAAGGCACAATCCTAGCACTGATAACAAATAAAGACATGTAATAAGAGTGTAAAGTGTATCTACACATGTGTAAAGAAAGATCGGATGTTATGACTACTAATCACCAAGAGATAGTTTCTCAGGCTAAGAACCGAGGTCGAAATCTAGCTAGCTGTCCGGACTTTACGAGAATTGTGAATGAGTTGGAGGTATTTCACAATTACTCGCGTTGTACATCAATGGAATACACCCTTCCTTTCTTATAACAATAAAAGATGACTCTTTACATGACTCTTATTTACATTGACTACTCTCTTTTATTTTTGGAACAAGAGAGGATGGAATTGATAAATACTTGATTTTTATTTTATTTTTTTTTTGATTTTTTTTTTTTGATATTTT
>NC_039359.1:53240957-53241231 GCF_003573695.1 Papaver somniferum
TATTCCAGTCCTCTTGGGTGAAGCACTGGCTAGCCCAGGCATATCTTCAACACAACACCCACAACCCATATTTATACCCAAATTAATCAATTAGGGTTTACAGAGAAAATCCCCAAATCCCCATATTACACAGTTGAAATTAGGGTTCGACTTTACCTAATTTGACGTGACAAATCACTCAAGAAGGTCGACCCATTTCTTCTCTGACTCTCCTGCTCCTCTCCATGCCTTCCAATTGCGTTTCTAACTCGACCTATTCTATTGATTTCTCTCC
>NC_039359.1:53241273-53288478 GCF_003573695.1 Papaver somniferum
TTTTTTTTTTTTTTTTTTTTTTTAACAAGCAATACTTTTGATACATATACAAAAGGAAACAAAAAATTACATGACACTTAGCAAGAGGTAGCCCTTTTTGATGCACCCAGTTAAATTCGATGGTTTTCTTTCTTAATGTAACCTCCACCTTCTATCCCAACCAACCAAAGAACAAGCTAGTCAAGTTAAGTTCAGTATTCTAAAGTGATTGGCAATCGTGACTTCCGATAGAACACCTCAAGGATGAGGCTATACATGTATTGGTAGACCGTGCACGTGCAAGTTTCTTATCACTATGTGAATTGTGCTAGAATCAGGATGCCTAAATATCTAGACTAAGAATCCTTATGTTTACATACATGCACAAGAGTCAACATTTCAAGGTAAATGAGCTCCATTTTTATGTTTTTTTTCAATTTTTTCATTTTTTATTTTCATTTTTTCATTTTTTTTTTTTTTTTTTCAAAAAGAAAGAGTTATGTTTTTCGATTATAGCATGTTATCAAAGTATCTACTTTTCACCCCCAAACCTAAACTAAACATTGTCCTCAATGTTTCAAAAGATAAACATGATTATAACACATACCATGAGAGCGATACTAAGTGTAGAAAAAGGAAAGAGATTACCGGATATTGGCGAAAGCAAGATTAGAACTCCGTTATTCAAGGAAAAAATCCAACATATTTCAGTTAAGAGTCACATTGGATTAGCAAAATATGTACAAAAGAAACAAAAGATTTAACTAAGAAACTATCTACTAGATTCTATACAAGAAAATTTGGTTTTTAATGGGATTGGACTTTTTGGGAAAAATTTGGTTTTGTCGGAAGACAT
Organism: Papaver somniferum; assembly: GCF_003573695.1. Taxonomy (NCBI): domain Eukaryota; kingdom Viridiplantae; phylum Streptophyta; class Magnoliopsida; order Ranunculales; family Papaveraceae; genus Papaver; species Papaver somniferum. Next base: position 53,242,109 of record NC_039359.1, read on the forward strand.
TTGGTTTTGATGGGAAAAAGAAAAATTTTGGTTTTTAGGAAAACATTTGGAAAACTTTGGTTTTTGTGGGAGAAAAACATTTGGTTTTTAATGGGTTTTGAAAAGAAAAATTTGGCTTTAAAATCGGGAGCAAGCCCACATTGGTGGAAGAATGCACAGCCCACTAGAAATTTGAAAACAACCCACAACTTGTGTGAAGTGAAGCCCAACGAATTAGTTTGAATTGAGCCCAGCAAAAGGTTTTGAAAAAGAAGAGGTCCAACTGTTTGGGTTCAGGAGCCCAGAAGTTCAGTTTCAGTTTGGTTTTGGGCTAACAGAATAGCCAAAATTCGAGGCCCAGTTGGGCTTAAAAATTGTTTTTCCAATTTTAATTTGGGTCAAGCCCAGAGTTCAGAAATTCAAATTTCAGGGTTGAAAACCACAGTTCAGAAACAAAATAAGCCCACAGTTCAGCTTAAATACAGGTCCACAGTTTAGTTAAACTACAAGCCCAGCATTCAGTCTTAAAATTACAAGCCCAAAAATTGGGTTTACTGATGGGTTTAGGCTTACTAGTTAGCACAGCCCAGCTGCTCAGTAATTCCAGTTGCACAGCCCAGTTGGGATTGGTTCTTTTCCAGCAGCACAGAGCAGCAGCAGCATAGAAGCACCAGCAGCAGCAAGAGGCAAACAACAGCAGCACCAGAGGCTGGCTATAGCAAAAGTTCAGCAGGTAACAGTAACACAACAACAGCAGTAGGCAACAGTAGAAGCACCAACTACAACAGCAGCACAAACTCAGCTTAGCACCTCAGCATCAACACAGCAGACAGGCAGCAGCAGCACCAACTACCTGACACTCATTGTGTGTGATCAGTACACAGAAAAGGCAGGGAAAAATGGAAAACTGCATAAAGCAGTGCAGTTTGCAGCTGTAGATGCATGGTTTATGAGGCTACAGGTGCTAGGCTACAGGTGCAATGAGCAAAGCCACAGGGCAATGCTACAGATGCAGCAAGGCTGCAGAGAAAGGATGCAGGAATGCAAGTTATGATGGCAGACACAGATGCAAATGCAAGATGAATGCAGAACTAAGTTACAGCTAAAATGCAGATGATGCAGGTATGCAGATGCAGGAGATGCAGAACTACAGTTACATGCTAAAGTTACAGCTAAGTTACAGGTAAAGACAGTTATACTAATATAGCTAAGTTAAGTTACAGCTAAAACAGTTACACTAAGCTACAAACAGTTATACTAAACTAAACTAAATTACAGCTAAATTTGAAAACAGAAAAGCAAGAGCACATTTTTTTTTTTTTTTTTCTTTCAACTACACAGCACCAGTCCCCGGCAGCGGCGCCAAAAACTTGGTAGGCTTTTAAGGATGTAAGAAAATAAGAGCATAAGAATAAGGAGAGACAGAAAGGCCTACATGTTATACCTTCAAGTGCACAGGGTCTGTTGTAGTGAGTGCGCAAGGCAGGGTCATTTCCACAGGGACTAGGGTGTGAGTTGAAGTTTCCTAAGCTAATTCTCTAAGCAGTGAACTAATGAAGCAAAGATGGTGACAGTGACAGTGAGTGACAAAGAGTGATAGTGGCAAAGAAACCAAGGCAGTAACACAGGCAGTGATAAAGAAACAAAGGCAGTGAAGTATAGAAGGGACTAGGATCTTGAATCCACCCTTTTCCTAAGATAAGTCCTCCAACTATGTTCTTATCCCTTGTTAGTTATCAGTCAGCTTCTAGGCTCTCTGAATAACTAGATGACAGTTGTGGTTCAAAGCCGGTTGTTCATCTAAGGGTTGGTCTAGAAAGATTACTAAGAACACTAAGATGAATCTAATCCTAGTAGTAGTTGGGGCTCTCACACTGCAACTACCCGCAGAGAAGCTTGCTTAGTGTTTTAACAACCTAAAAGGATATTCAATCCTAGACAGTTCAAGCACAACAAGATCAGAGCATGGATGGGACAAATACAATTGAAATTTACAAAATAATTTAAACTAAGAACTAACCCTTGAGGCACTGGTTATTCCAGTCCTCTTGGGTGAAGCACTGGCTAGCCCAGGCATATCTTCAACACAACACCCACAACCCATATTTATACCCAAATTAATCAATTAGGGTTTACAGAGAAAATCCCCAAATCCCCATATTACACAGTTGAAATTAGGGTTCGACTTTACCTAATTTGACGTGACAAATCACTCAAGAAGGTCGACCCATTTCTTCTCTGACTCTCCTGCTCCTCTCCATGCCTTCCAATTGCGTTTCTAACTCGACCTATTCTATTGATTTCTCTCCTAGGGTTTCAGAGAAAGAAAAGAAGAGAGATTGATGAAATAGATAGGTAGAGAGGTAGGGAAATGATGGGAAAGGAGATGGGTTGTAGTTGGTTTGGTTGTGGAGTGGTTGAGAAAGGTGGTGGAGATGATGATGGTGGTGCAGGCGATGGGGAGTGGTTATGCAGACGGGGGTGAGGGAGGTGAAGTCGATGGAGAATAAGGAGGGGAGTGTCTGGTTGATGGGTATAGGTATTAGGTGCTTGGGTGTGTGGCGGGGATAGCAAGCTTGATGATTTTCGAAGCTCATCCGTTGGATGTGGAATTGATAGATCAATCTGACGGCGAGATAGAAGGGAGCTTGTAGCGACCGTTCGATGTATAATACATCAAAATTAACGGCCCAGATTAGAGTTAGGTGCTGTAGTGTGAAGCAGGATCTTCAGATTTTGATGCACGACGATGAGGCGACCGTAGGATGCTGAGATGATCCAATCTGACGGCTGAAGATGAAGGCGGGTATGGATATTGGAAATGGGTTTGGGTGAGGGGTTTGGGCCTTGGGTATGCCAATCCCATATCTTCTTTAAGAACAATTCTTCCTCTTCAAGCCCAGTTCTAGCCTTTTGGTCTTGCGCACAACATTCTTCGCCGCTTCCTTGTGTGATTCCTCTTGGCTTCCACCAATTTTCTGCTCTTTTTGATCCGTAATTCATCCAAACTTTATTTACAACCTAAAAATGCAAAATTAATTAATAAAAATATTTATTCTTGAAAACAACGAAAACACAGAATATGGGATAAAATGGAGCGTTAGTGCACAAAAGATGAGTTAAATGCCAATAAAAAAGGTATAGAAATATGCACTTTTTAGCACTCATCATAGTGCCCATGGAAGTTGCGTCCAGCTACTCCCATAATGCTTTCATCTTTGTGAAAAACATTGATACAAACATCCCATCAATTTTTAGAGTGGAAATTGCATGTTTCAACTCAAAATTTTTGGGAGCATTGAATTGATAAAAATGATCAAGGAGTTCATTCCAGAGTTGATATGCTGAATCGACATACATAAAACTAGATTTTATATCTGGTTCTATTGAATTGGTGATCCACATCTTAACAAGATTAGTAGATCTTTTCCATCTAGCATACAAATTTGGATCCTTAGGTTCCAAAATTGACCCATTAATAAAATTCATCTTGTTTTTGGCGGAAAAAGCCATGGTGATTCCACATGCCCAAATTCCATAATTGTCGCCATTCAAGAGAGGAGTGAACAAAACAAGACTAGTATTATCTGAATGGTGAATCGCATACGGATCATTAATCGCCACTTTTGGTGTGGGTTCAATTGGAGTTTCCGAAAAAGAATCATCCGGTTTTTTGGTTGGAGAAGGAGGAGGAGTTACCATTTCAATTGAAGGTCCGAGGTGCAAAAAGGGACCGAGGCAACTTTACCGTGAAGTGAAGACCAAATCAAGTGACCGTGCTATTCTCGCACGTGAAGTGAAGACCAAATCAAAAGTTAATTCTAGAATATTACGTCATTAATTTCTGGATATATATATTAATTAGTCAAAGATAATTAAGATTTGATATTATCTTTCTAGTGTTAGTTTACTCTATAAATAAAAGTTCTAATGTAAATGTGAAGCTATCTCAGTCTCTATTGATGATCATCAATATTATTCACCCTACGGGGTTTGTCATGGACGTAGACGTTAGTGCTGAACCACTTTAATCCTTGTCTCCTCCATTTGATTTGGTATGTAAATTATTTACTTTGATTTATTTCTTTATCATTGATTAATTTTTATTTTTTTTTATCAAATCAAATGTTAGTTATGATAATCGATGATCCGTCTCAATGATACCCATGATTTATTACTTCCTATTGGCCTAAAAAGGTCTTTTTTAATGCAAAGCTATGGTGCGGACACTTGACATAACTCCATTGGTTGTAATAATGAAAATTTGGATACATCAAATACTTAACTGTCCGTTAGTAACGGTGTTGGAAAAAAAAATAAGTGGACAATGCTAATGTTAGAATTTAAATTTGAATTATTTAGTTACACTGTGTTTACACCTATACTTAAATGTGCTTTAATAAGGATGGACAAAACTTATGTCCAAACAGTTAAATAAATAAATAATAATAAAAAAAGCGGGAAAGCTCTAAAAACGTGAAACTCCTAGAAAAGAATTCCTGTAAAAAAGAAAATCCTTCACACACCAACAAAAATGAAAATCTGTTGAAATCAGGAGTTCAATCCCAAAAAAGGAATTGGCCTTCTTTACATATTATATATGTGCAAGTCGTACCATTAAATAAATCATGGAAGCCTTTGATCATCAACTCAAAAAAGAAACCACTAGGATTGCTAGGAGTCTGAGGATGAATCTTTTGGTATCAAAACCTTTCTATGTGGCACTACGTAATGGCAACTGCAATATAAACTTAGCTTATATAAAGACAACTCTCTTTATTGATGTTTAGAAAATCTCTCAAAACTAAACACAAGCTCTAATCTTGCTCATATGATCAACCACAACTTTGGTGATCATATATATATAGAACTATGAATTCCTTTTGCTAGTCCTATTACCTTATTACATGTCTTACCTTTTCTTAGAACTAGATGACTTCTAATTTCCTTAGGATTACATCAATTTCCTAATCTTGTCCTAACCAGCTTGTTAGTGACATTTATGTTGAAGTTAATCCAACACTACGATCTATTAGGTTATCAAGATGTTCCCTTACAAGAGTTTGAGCCACTGTTTCCGTTTTCCTCCAATCTGTTAGAGTTCACGTATTATAATTACGCTTTATGTTGTTGTACTATGCATAAACATCAAAGAGATTTTTTTTTCTCTTTCGGATCCAGCTTCGATTATAAGTACCTGTTCTGTAGTGGGACTTTTTGTGATTGTCTCAGGTGTATTAATCTGCCAATACCAGTTCCTTCGCCATCCTCTGGAGCAAAAGCATCTTTAGCCTACGACCTCAATTTATATGGTAAGGGGCTTTCTTCCCTGTCTTGGTGTTTTATATGTCCATTGAGATACTGCTTTTGCTACTTCTGTCGAAAAGGATTCAAATCATTACTCTAATTTTCTCTAAAATTTAGGATGAGGCTGGACTAGGTGAGATGGTTGTTGCCAGTATCACTGCAAATTCTCCTTCTCAAATTTCGTTTCATTCAACTTCCAATTCTAATATAAAAACGCAAAAGATTCATCATCGCCAAGGTTAGTAGGGATTACCGTCGTTATGATTACTTGAAGCTTAGTTAAAACTGCTAGCTGTAATCGATGAAAAAAGTAGTATTTGCTGAAGAAACTTCTATTGGTCAGCCATTTGCTCTATAGAAGTTAACCATTTTGTAGATAATTGGGATACTCGCATCCTCATAAATTTGATTGGCTTCCGTCCACCACCAAAACTTTTCTAATGGGTTTTACTTGAAGGGATTTATGATTTTGTGATTTCTTGAAGCTTTGGCAACGACGGTTTTTTTTTTTTTTGTTTGGCCTTTCAATTTAAAGGGGAGGTAGCTCTTACTGTAGCAACGATAACACAAATGTTTTTTCATCTAAAGGTACATTTCTCCTCTAAAAAAATTCGTGTAAATTCAGATGTAAGAGTACAGTCTTTTTGAGGTTTTGTGACTGCATCAATCAGGTGCGTATAAGGGGTATTGTCTGCTTCAGTCTACTCCTGGTGTTGGGATAAGGCAATATGATTGGAAAAGAAAGCAGGTTGGGAATTAATATGTGCAGCAATTGAGGGGTTCTCTGCACAAAGGTGGACCTTAGTGATTCAAATATGTATGAAAAAATTAGTGTTGCATTTGATCATAGATTCATACATGACTTCCTAAAAACACAGATCAGTCCATAACACTTAATTACGTAGTCTGTAAAATTTACATTCAAATTCTGTACACTTAACATTACTTTGTGTTTCCATTCCTTTACACCTTCCAGCGTTTTTAGTATTTCAGCACTTTTATTATGATGCATCTCCGTCGTTATGGTTACTTTAAGGAAATTCCCTAATTTTACATTAAGTTTTCTTAAAAGATGATACGTTTGTATTCTGCTAAGATTTTAGATCCGTAGACTGATTTTTTGTGCGGGTTTTTTTTCATGTGCAACACATACGGGAAGATGCATATAAAACAGCAATGGGCCTTGAATCTAGATAGTAGAGGTTGCTATCATTATTCTTTAATCCCTGCCTTTGGTCATGTTCCACTATCTTCTATAAAGAGAGCCTTGAACTTACTGAATCTGATGTCACTTAAAACTCAAGTGAAATCATTTTCTATGGACCATTCAAACCATGCAAGGATCAAACATCTAAGACACTAAGTTGTTGCAAACTCCAGGCATTGCACCAGGTCCAAAACACAAATAGGCCTTTATTTTAAATGTTACAGTAGCCGCACATTCGTCCCACCCCGTGTAATCAAATTTTTGGATTTAGGCATCCATATTGGGAGACCAATAACCTTTTTTTTTCGAAATCCCCGGAAGCGGCACAATACATCAAGAAATTTAAAAGCCTAGATAAATAAAACTCTCACATTAAACGGGAGGAAATTCGTGCTTCCTATATGCCGAAATAAGGCTTTTGTGAAACGAGAGTTTTAATGAGAATATTTGACAACGTATGATTGGTCAAAAAATTATAATCTCAAAGGAAAAACTTAATTTATTGTGTTTGGAGTTTTATGAATTCGGAAGTCGAGTAATTACCATATCAGGACTTTTTTTTACCAAATTAATACATAGAAGGACAACAATAGAAGGGAAAAAATCAAATATTCCAAATATATTTTCTGCAAAAATAAAAGGAAAAATAGATAAAATTTCACACTTCACATATTTCTTATACATTCTTCATCTATTTAATGGAAAGAGAAGGGGTGACATTAAATCAAAAATGCATGGCACGGGACGGGGCGAAGTCCCGTGCACACCAAATTAAAAACATGGTTAAAAGAAAGAAAAAAAGCCCGGTGCGTAGCACGGGAACTAATCTAGTGAAAGCATAATACTCCCTCCGTCCTAATTTACTTGCCAAAATAGGATTTTGCAAAAACTTGAAACAAATTCAAATTACTTCCACATACACCATCAATTTTTCAAATCACTTGTTTAATATACAAGTTTTTGTATCCTAGTTTTTATTTCTTTCTTGATAATTAGATAATTTTATGGAAATATAGTAATTTTTTGGTACACTTTTGTTATAAAAGGGTTATTTGTTATTTGATACTTACATTTTGTCCAACATTAGTGTTTGGTCTAAACCGTGTAAATAAAACTTCACTGCTTCGATCATTCACCACCATAAAAAGATGAATTTGCAGAGGAGAACAAGAACCCAATTAAAAACCCAAAAAAGCCATCTTCAAATTACTACCCATCTTTTGATTGTTATTTCGAATCTCCTTCAACTGGTGACATAATAAACACATTTGAAATCTAAAAAATCTCAGTAATTCAATCTTAGGGCACTCTGAAACTTAAATCATCTAACCCTGATCTCATTCCAACCTTACAATGTACACCTATGATACCCAAAATTGAACACAAAAAACCCAGAAATTCCTTCAAACCCCGGTATCAACAAAAAAAAGAGCACAACCTAGGGATTCTTTTTACAACTTTCATCGAATCAAAATATCCAAAATCAGAGATTACCATCAAGATGAAATCAAAGCTTTTACGGCAGACAATTAATGGGTTCAAGGGTCATGATTTATGGTTTAGAAAACGAATAGAAGAACATGAATTCCGACATGGGATTTCATCACAGATGAATTGAATCTGAAAATTTTCAATCTGGAATAGGGAGGAAGATTAATTTAAATCTGAAATTTCGAGTTCTCCAATCGCAGATGAGAAAGAGCAAAAAAGAAGAAAAATTATTTCAGGATGGTGTCGATATATAATTCGAAGAATAAAAAGAGACGAACTTGGCTTTGAAATTTAGGGTTTCAGTGTGTGTTTAAGTTCTAAGAAGAAGAAGGAGATGCAGATGGGGTTTTTGTTCGTGTGAGAGATGTACAAATGAAACAAGTTTTAAAATCTTAGCCGCAAATCTCCTAGATGCTTTGAGATCTAGTGTGGATTGTCCACGTATTTGATGAGATGAGGACAAGGTTAGTCATTGTTAGTAAAGGTAAATATATTTCCGTAATTAAGTATTAATTAACCAAAGTTTGACACGTCATGAGTTAACTGGGTCAGCGGGAGTCAACGTTAATTCCAAGTACCAAGCACTAAGTTGGACAAAATGTAAGTATCAAACACTAAATAACCCGTTAAAAAAACACAATTTTGGCAAGTAAATTAAAACGGAGGGAGTAGTAAATAGGGAGTACTTGGCTATGCCTATGCTACCATGAGATATACGTCAGTAGATATTCAAATGTTGGAATATTTTCAACGCCGCTAACCAAAGGGGGGTCCTGGGGGGCATCGCCCCCCAGGCTGTGGTCGACCAAGTTCAGTGGTTTCAATAAAAAGGAAATTTGGCAGACCCATTTACGAAAAGTCTACCAAGTTCAGTGGTTTCAATAAAAAGGAAAGAAATGGGACTAAGGTCTGTGAAGGAAGTTTGATCTCCCATAGCAGAAACCCAACCTATGTTTTGAAAAGGATAAACAAGGTTCAATGTGGTACCAACAAGTTATGGATGTGGATTATGGAGCACTAATATAAAAACTTCCCATTTCTTATTAGTGCTGGTTTCTGCAAGAAAATAGGATGGATGTAAATCCTTAATGAGTCTATGATTAGTAAAAGGTGTATCGCAGAAACACCTTCGAGACTTACCTATATGAGTATGGAAATAAGGCCGTTTCCTAAGAGAAGAAGACCGTTCTCTAAAGAAGACTCATGAACAAGGATATAAGCACATGGCCATTAACGTGCTTGGCTACAGAACACATGATTTTATGAAATCAATATGTGTGGAGACTCCGGTTTTATCATAAGGGGTACTTGGTTCAAGACTGGTTTCACCATAGAACCTCGATAAGGCTTTGAGTTTCTTACACTAAGTGAAGGTTCAAATCCAAAAGATACCTATCATTTATGTGTTGATTTCAACGATGATGCTTAGTCTCAATTGTGCTTGAACTACGTTGGCTTGATCCCACTCGGGTACGTAGGCAGTCACTTCGGTGATGCAGTCACTCTGATTTAAAAGTTTTAACTTTGTTTTATGGTTTTTGAAAATAGGGGGGCTGTGGTCGACCTGACAGGTCAGGTCGTGGGGGTCCAGGGGAGACCGCCCCTGGTGGGGGTTTCAAGGGGGCAACGCCCCCGGAAGAATTTTTTGAACTGACGGTTTTATTTGGCCGATAAAAGCCTGTTCGAAAATTTCGAATCCAAAAGACACCATTGATGTCTGTTGATGAAGGAACCCGACGTTTCGTGAATAGAAACCTGTTGGCGAATAAAAACCTATTCCCAACAGGTGCAAAACCCTTTATAAATAGCTTCTCCCAGTTTCGTTTAAACATATAAGAAAAAATCAATCTGTTTTCTCTGTTTCAAAAAGCATCATCAGAAATCAGAAATCTCTTTGTATGTTCTTGATTGAATCAAGGGGTACAAACCTTGAATTCAGTTTTCGTTGCAGGGCTTTCATTGTATCCTGAAGGCAATATTTCGCATACCTGTTGTAATCGCCAATTGTTATTGGGAGGGTAGAAATATTTGTCTAAAAGAAATTTATACAAGCCTTGAAAGTTTTGGAGTGCAACACTTTCTTCTCTGATTCATTCATCCTTTGTGAAACCCAATTTTTTCCAACAGTTTTTAGACAAATATCTTCTGGCAATGGAGGGTGAATCTTCGAATTCGAATGCTACTGCTCAATCTCTGCAAGTGATGAACCAAACCTTTACTCGATTGGAATGTTTTGATGGTGAAGGTTTTACCCGTTGGCAAGAGACTGTGAAGTTTTTCCTGATCACCATCAAGTTGTGGTACATACTTGAAGATGGATTGGAGGAAATTCCTGCTGCAACTGACAATGACACTGAGGAATTGAAGGCTAGACGAAAGCAGCGTCAGGAAGATGATTTCATGTGTCGTGGTCATATTTTGAATGCTCTGGACAAACATGTGTACAATGCACATCGGAGTATTGGGACTGCAAAGGGATTGTGGACTGCGCTTGACAACAAATACAAGATTTCTGAAGCAAGCAACAAGAAATTCCTGATTTGCAATTTCATGGATTTTAAGATGGTTGACAGTAAGTCAATCATTGCCCAGGTCAGTGAACTTTTACTCATAGTTAATCAAATTAAGGATGCTGGAATTGATCTTGTTTCTGCGTTTGTTGTTGGGGTTATTATTTCTCGTCTCCCCCCTTCTTGGAATGGTTATAAGAAGAAACTTAAGCATGCTGAGACTGACTATGATTTAGAGGCCTTACAACGTCATCTTCGCATAGAAGAGGACTCTCGTAAGCGAGAACTTAAGGATAGTCCACATTCTGAAAACCATTCTAAGGTGAATAGCGTAGAAGAATCTAAAACATCGAATTCCTTGAAACCTAAGAATGATACTCAGTTTAAGAAGCATCCCAACAAGAAGAGTAAGAAGAAGGGCGCTGTCGGCCCTTGCTACTTCTGTGACAAACCCGGCCATTTTGCTCGTGACTGTCGTCTCAAAAAGAAACAACAGCAGAACCAGAAAAAGGAGGCAAATATGGTCGATGACAAACTTGTGATCGTGGTGCAAGCCGCCAATGCTGTTGCTGAAACTGGGGGTGGTTTCAAGGGGGCAACGCCCCGGAAGAATTTTTTGAACTGACGGTTTTATTTGGCCGATAAAAGCCTGTTCGAAAATTTCGAATCCAAAAGACACCATTGATGTCTGTTGATGAAGGAACCTGACGTTTCGTGAATAGAAACCTGTTGGCGAATAAAAACCTATTCCCAACAGGTGCAAAACCCTTTATAAATAGCTTCTCCCAGTTTCGTTTAACATATAAGAAAAATCAATCTGTTTTCTCTGTTTCAAAAAGCATCATCAGAAATCAGAAATCTCTTTGTGTGTTCTTGATTGAATCAAGGGGTACAAACCTTGAATTCAGTTTTCGTTGCAGGGCTTTCATTGTATCCTGAAGGCAATATTTCGCATACCTGTTGTAATCGCCAATTGTTATTGGGAGGGTAGAAATATTTGTCTAAAAGAAATTTATACAAGCCTTGAAAGTTTTGGAGTGCAACACTTTCTTCTCTGATTCATTCATCCTTTGTGAAACCCAATTTTTTCCAACAGTTTTTTAGACAAATATCTTCTGGCAATGGAGGGTGAATCTTCGAATTCGAATGCTACTGCTCAATCTCTGCAAGTGATGAACCAAACCTTTACTCGATTGGAACGTTTTGATGGTGAAGGTTTTACCCGTTGGCAAGAGACTGTGAAGTTTTTCCTGATCACCATCAAGTTGTGGTACATACTTGAAGATGGATTGGAGGAAATTCCTGCTGCAACTGACAATGACACTGAGGAATTGAAGGCTAGACGAAAGCAGCGTCAGGAAGATGATTTCATGTGTCGTGGTCATATTTTGAATGCTCTGGACAAACATGTGTACAATGCACATCGGAGTATTGGGACTGCAAAGGGATTGTGGACTGCGCTTGACAACAAATACAAGATTTCTGAAGCAAGCAACAAGAAATTCCTGATTTGCAATTTCATGGATTTTAAGATGGTTGACAGTAAGTCAATCATTGCCCAGGTCAGTGAACTTTTACTCATAGTTAATCAACTTAAGGATGCTGGAATTGATCTTGTTTCTGCGTTTGTTGTTGGGGTTATTATTTCTCGTCTCCCCCCTTCTTGGAATGGTTATAAGAAGAAACTTAAGCATGCTGAGACTGACTATGATTTAGAGGCCTTACAACGTCATCTTCGCATAGAAGAGGACTCTCGTAAGCGAGAACTTAAGGATAGTCCACATTCTGAAAACCCCTATGCAAGCCCCTATGCAATGGCATGAGAAGTTTGATAAAGTAGTTTTGTCATATGGTTTTGTGGTGAATGATGCGGACAAATGTATCTATAGTAAGCATGATAGTTCTGGTTGTGTGATTCTCTGTTTGTATGTTGATGATATGTTAATCTTTGGGTCTGACATATCTGTTGTGGAAGAAACAAAGAAGTTTCTTAGTTCTAACTTTGATATGAAGGATTTAGGAGAGGCTGATGTAATCTTGGGAATTAAGATCCTAAGAAAGGGAGATGAGTTGGTTTTAACTCAATCTCATTATATTGAGAAATTTCTCAAGAAATATGGTCACTTTGATGACAATCCAGCACCTACTCCTTTAGACCATACTATCAAGTTAATGAAGAACACCGTCCGTACTCATGCTCAACTTGAGTATTCTAGTGTTATTGGGAGTCTTATGTACGCTATGCATTGCACAAGACCGGACATAGCCCAAGCCGTGGGAATATTATGTCGTTTCTCAAGTAATCCAGGATATGAACACTGGAAAGCAGTTTCAAGAGTTATGGCTTACTTGAAAGGAACAATAAATTTTGGTTTGCATTACCAAGGCTATCCCGCTGCACTAGAGGGGTACAGCGATGCTAACTGGAACAATGTAGAATCAAATTCCAAGTCAACTTCTGGATGGATTTTTACATTAGGGGGTGCTGCTGTGTCTTGGAGTTCCAAGAAGCAGACTTGTATCTCTGATTCAACAATGTTGTCAGAATTGATAGCTTTAACTGATGCATGTAAGGAGGCAGATTGGCTTAGAAACCTACTTATGGAAATTCCTTTTTGGAAGAAGCCAACTCCGGCGGTCTTGATTAATTGTGATAATCAAGGTACAATCTATAATGTCTCTAATAAGACTTATAATGGAAAGTCTAGACATGCAAGTCTTAGACACTACATGGTTAGGCAACTACTCAAGAGGGGAGTAGTTACGGTTAACTTTATTGAATCAAAGAGAAATTTGGCAGACCCATTTACGAAAAGTCTACCAAGTTCAGTGGTTTCAATAAAAAGGAAAGAAATGGGACTAAGGTCTGTGAAGGAAGTTTGATCTCCCATAGCAGAAACCCAACCTATGTTTTGAAAAGGATAAACAAGGTTCAATGTGGTACCAACAAGTTATGGATGTGGATTATGGAGCACTAATATAAAAACTTCCCATTTCTTATTAGTGCTGGTTTCTGCAAGAAAATAGGATGGATGTAAATCCTTAATGAGTCTATGATTAGTAAAAGGTGTATCGCAGAAACACATTCGAGACTTACCTATATGAGTATGGAAATAAGGCCGTTTCCTAAGAGAAGAAGACCGTTCTCTAAAGAAGACTCATGAACAAGGATATAAGCACATGGCCATTAACGTGCTTGGCTACAGAACACATGATTTTATGAAATCAATATGTGTGGAGACTCCGGTTTTATCATAAGGGGTACTTGGTTCAAGACTGGTTTCACCATAGAACCTCGATAAGGCTTTGAGTTTCTTACACTAAGTGAAGGTTCAAATCCAAAAAATACCTATCATTTATGTGTTGATTTCAACGATGATGCTTAGTCTCAATTGTGCTTGAACTACGTTGGCTTGATCCCACTCGGGTACGTAGGCAGTCACTTCGGTGATGCAGTCACTCTGATTTAAAAGTTTTAACTTTGTTTTATGGTTTTTGAAAATAGGGGGAGAATGTTGGAATATTTTCAACGCCGCTAACCAAAGGGGGGTCCTGGGGGGCATCGCCCTCCAGGCTGTGGTCGACCTGACAGGTCAGGTCATGGGGGTCCAGGGGAGACCGCCCCTGGTGGGGGTTTCAAGGGGGCAACGCCCCCGGAAGAATTTTTTGAACTGAAGGTTTTATTTGGCCGATAAAAGCCTGTTCGAAAATTTCGAATCCAAAAGACACCATTGATGTCTGTTGATGAAGGAACCTGACGTTTCGTGAATAGAAACCTGTTGGCGAATAAAAAAAACCTATTCCCAACAGGTGCAAAACCCTTTATAAATAGCTTCTCCCAGTTTCGTTTAACATATAAGAAAAATCAATCTGTTTTCTCTGTTTCAAAAAGCATCATCAGAAATCAGAAATCTCTTTGTGTGTTCTTGATTGAATCAAGGGGTACAAACCTTGAATTCAGTTTTCGTTGCAGGGCTTTCATTGTATCCTGAAGGCAATATTTCGCATACCTGTTGTAATCGCCAATTGTTATTGGGAGGGTAGAAATATTTGTCTAAAAGAAATTTATACAAGCCTTGAAAGTTTTGGAGTGCAACACTTTCTTCTCTGATTCATTCATCCTTTGTGAAACCCAATTTTTTCCAACAGTTTTTAGACAAATAACTTCTGGCAATGGAGGGTGAATCTTCGAATTCGAATGCTACTGCTCAATCTCTGCAAGTGATGAACCAAACCTTTACTCGATTGGAACGTTTTGATGGTGAAGGTTTTACCCGTTGGCAAGAGACTGTGAAGTTTTTCCTGATCACCATCAAGTTGTGGTACATACGCTATGCATTGCACAAGACCGGACATAGCCCAAGCCGTGGGAATATTATGTCGTTTCTCAAGTAATCCAGGATATGAACACTGGAAAGCAGTTTCAAGAGTTATGGCTTACTTGAAAGGAACAATAAATTTTGGTTTGCATTACCAAGGCTATCCCGCTGCACTAGAGGGGTACAGCGATGCTAACTGGAACAATGTAGAATCAAATTCCAAGTCAACTTCTGGATGGATTTTTACATTAGGGGGTGCTGCTGTGTCTTGGAGTTCCAAGAAGCAGACTTGTATCTCTGATTCAACAATGTTGTCAGAATTGATAGCTTTAACTGATGCATGTAAGGAGGCAGATTGGCTTAGAAACCTACTTATGGAAATTCCTTTTTGGAAGAAGCCAACTCCGGCGGTCTTGATTAATTGTGATAATCAAGCTACAATCTATAATGTCTCTAATAAGACTTATAATGGAAAGTCTAGACATGCAAGTCTTAGACACTACATGGTTAGGCAACTACTCAAGAGGGGAGTAGTTACGGTTAACTTTATTGAATCAAAGAGAAAATTGGCAGACCCATTTACGAAAAGTCTACCAAGTTCAGTGGTTTCAATAAAAAGGAAAGAAATGGGACTAAGGTCTGTGAAGGAAGTTTGATCTCCCATAGCAGAAACCCAACCTATGTTTTGAAAAGGATAAACAAGGTTCAATGTGGTACCAACAAGTTATGGATGTGGATTATGGAGCACTAATATAAAAACTTCCCATTTCTTATTAGTGCTGGTTTCTGCAAGAAAATAGGATGGATGTAAATCCTTAATGAGTCTATGATTAGTAAAAGGTGTATCGCAGAAACACCTTCGAGACTTACCTATATGAGTATGGAAATAAGGCCGTTTCCTAAGAGAAGAAGACCGTTCTCTAAAGAAGACTCATGAACAAGGATATAAGCACATGGCCATTAACGTGCTTGGCTACAGAACACATGATTTTATGAAATCAATATGTGTGGAGACTCCGGTTTTATCATAAAGGGTACTTGGTTCAAGACTGGTTTCACCATAGAACCTCGATAAGGCTTTGAGTTTCTTACACTAAGTGAAGGTTCAAATCCAAAAAATACCTATCATTTATGTGTTGATCTCAACGATGATGCTTAGTCTCAATTGTGCTTGAACTACGTTGGCTTGATCCCACTCGGGTACGTAGGCAGTCACTTCGGTGATGCAGTCACTCTGATTTAAAAGTTTTAACTTTGTTTTATGGTTTTGAAAATAGGGGGAGAATGTTGGAATATTTTCAACGCCGCTAACCAAAGGGGGGTCCTGGGGGGCATCGCCCCCCAGGCTGTGGTCGACCTGGTGGGGGTTTCAAGGGGGCAACGCCCCCGGAAGAATTTTTTGAACTGAAGGTTTTATTTGGCCGATAAAAGCCTGTTCGAAAATTTCGAATCCAAAAGACACCATTGATGTCTGTTGATGAAGGAACCTGACGTTTCGTGAATAGAAACCTGTTGGCGAATAAAAACCTATTCCCAACAGGTGCAAAACCCTTTATAAATAGCTTCTCCCAGTTTCGTTTAACATATAAGAAAAATCAATCTGTTTTCTCTATTTCAAAAAAAAGCATCATCAGAAATCAGAAATCTCTTTGTGTGTTCTTGATTGAATCAAGGGGTACAAACCTTGAATTCAATTTTTCGTTGCAGGGCTTTCATTGTATCCTGAAGGCAATATTTCGCATACCTGTTGTAATCGCCAATTGTTATTGGGAGGGTAGAAATATTTGTCTAAAAGAAATTTATACAAGCCTTGAAAGTTTTGGAGTGCAACACTTTCTTCTCTGTGTCATTCATCCTTTGTGAAACCCATTTTTTTCCAACAGTTTTTAGACAAATAATTTCTGGCAATGGAGGGTGAATCTCCGAATTCGAATGCTACTGCTCAATCTCTGCAAGTGATGAACCAAACCTTTACTCGATTGGAACGTTTTGATGGTGAAGGTTTTACCCGTTGGCAAGAGACTGTGAAGTTTTTCCTGATCACCATCAAGTTGTGGTACATACTTGAAGATGGATTGGAGGAAATTCCTGCTGCAACTGACAATGACACTGAGGAATTGAAGGCTAGACGAAAGCAGCGTCAGGAAGATGATTTCATGTGTCGTGGTCATATTTTGAATGCTCTGGACAAACATGTGTACAATGCACATCGGAGTATTGGGACTGCAAAGGGATTGTGGACTGCGCTTGACAACAAATACAAGATTTCTGAAGCAAGCAACAAGAAATTCCTGATTTGCAATTTCATGGATTTTAAGATGGTTGACAGTAAGTCAATCATTGCCCAGGTCAGTGAACTTTTACTCATAGTTAATCATCTTAAGGATGCTGGAATTGATCTTGTTTCTGCGTTTGTTGTTGGGGTTATTATTTCTCGTCTCCCCCCTTCTTGGAATGGTTATAAGAAGAAACTTAAGCATGCTGAGACTGACTATGATTTAGAGGCCTTACAACGTCATCTTCGCATAGAAGAGGACTCTCGTAAGCGAGAACTTAAGGATAGTCCACATTCTGAAAACCATTCTAAGGTGAATAGCGTAGAAGAATCTAAAACACTGAATTCCTTGAAACCTAAAAATGATACTCAGTTTAAGAAGCATCCCAACAAGAAGAGTAAGAAGAAGGGCGCTGTCGGCCCTTGCTACTTATGTGACAAACCCGGCCATTTTGCTCGTGACTGTCGTCTCAAAAAGAAACAACAGCAGAACCAGAAAAAGGAGGCAAATATGGTCGATGACAAACTTGTGATCGTGGTGCAAGCCGCCAATGCTGTTGCTGAAACTGGGGGTGGATGGTGGTACGACAATGGTGCAACCATCCATATCTGTAAGGATAGAAATCTTTACAAGACATACGAACCGGTTAGTGGAGAAGGAAACGATGTTGTCTCCGCAAACGGTCAACGCAGCAAAGTTATTGGGAAAGGCACTGTTGAACTCTCGTTTACTTCGGGAAAGACTGTGACTCTTACTAATGTTTTACATGTCCCTGACATCGTGAAGAACCTTGTTTCCGGCGACCTTGTTATGAAGGCTGGATTCAAGACGACCTATGAGTCTAATAAGTTTGTGTTGTCCAAAAATGGTGTGTTTGTTGGACAAGGATATGCTTGTAATGGGATGATTAAGCTTAATTTAATAAATAATGGTTCTGCTTATATTGTTGACTCTGTTAATTTATGGCATGGTAGATTAGGGCATGTGAATTATGGTTCTCTTAGAAACATGAATCGATTAGGCTTGATTTCTGATTGCAATTTTGATCATGCTTCTAAATGTGAGATATGTGTGCAAGCAAAGATAACTAGAATTTCCCATAAGTCTGTAGTACGAAATTCTTCCTTACTTGAATTAGTACATAGCGATGTGGGTGATTTGCATGGTTCTGCCACTCGTGGTGGAAATAAGTATTATGTCACTTTTATAGAAGATAGTACTAGATATGCTTATACATATTTAATGAAATCTAAGGATGAAGTCTTTGATAAATTTAGGATTTATAAAGCAGAAGTAGAGACACAATTAGAGCACAAAATTAAGATTTTACGTTCTGATCGTGGTGGTGAATACTTTCCTACTGAATTTAATTCCTTTTGTCAAGAGCATGGTTTAGTTCATCAACGTACTGCACCTTACACACCTCAACAAAATGGTATGGCTGAAAGGAAAAATAGAACTTTGATTGATATGGTTAATTGCATGCTTATAAGTTCTGGTTTGCCTAATTCTTTGTGGGGTGAAGCTATGTTGTCTGCATGTTATATTTTGAATAGAATTCCTTTGAAAAAGAAGAGTGTTTCTCCTTATGAGTTGTGGTTTAAGAGGAAAACAAACTTGAGAAGACTTAAAGTCTGGGGTTGTTTAGCATATGTTCGAAAGCCTGATCCCAAAAGACCAAAGTTGGGAAACAGGGCTTATAAATGTGCTTTTGTGGGATACTCTCTTAATAGTATCACCTACAGATTTATAAACCTTGACACTTTTGAGATTATAGAATCTGTAGATGTGGAATTCTTTGAGAACTTAAATAGGAACAGTTCTCAAATGCAACCCATGGAGAATCCATTGTTACCTGATCTAGAACCTATGGAGATTGATAACAATGATGAAAATCCCTCTCCTACTTATGACAATGATATTTCAGTGCCTACTGAAGATATCGAACCTAGAAGGAGTAAGAGAGGAAGGATTGAGAAAAAGCCTGATCCAAACTTTATTTATTACCTTGTAGAGGCAAATAAGAATAGAATTCTTAGTGTTAACCAGTATGTTATGCATACTGATGATGACCCTAAAACTTATGCTGAAGCCATGAGTTATAGAGATGCAAATTTCTGGAAAGAAGCCATCAATGATGAAAAGCATTCGCTTTTGACTAACGGGACTTGGGTATTAGTAAATTTACCTCCTGGTGCTAAAGCAATAGGAAGTAAATGGATATTCAAGAGAAAGTTGAGAGCTGATGGTGAAGTTGATAAGTTTAAGGCAAGGATAGTTGCCAAGGGTTATAAACAAAGACATGGTATTGATTACTTTGATACATATGCTCCTGTTGCCCGCATCTCATCCATTCGTTGCTTGATTGCACTTGCTTCTATTCATAAGTTGGTTGTGCATCAAATGGATGTCAAAACTGCTTTTCTAAATGGGGATTTAGAAGAAGAGATATATATGGAACAACCTGAAGGTTTCATATTACCAGGCCAAGAGAAGAAAGTTTGCAAGTTAGTGAAATCTCTCTATGGTTTGAAGCAAGCCCCTATGCAATGGCATGAGAAGTTTGATAAAGTAGTTTTGTCATATGGGTTTGTGGTGAATGATGCGGACAAATGTATCTATAGTAAGCATGATAGTTCTGGTTGTGTGATTCTCTGTTTGTATGTTGATGATATGTTAATCTTTGGGTCTGACATATCTGTTGTGGAAGAAACAAAGAAGTTTCTTAGTTCTAACTTTGATATGAAGGATTTAGGAGAGGCTGATGTAATCTTGGGAATTAAGATCCTAAGAAAGGGAGATGAGTTGGTTTTAACTCAATCTCATTATATTGAGAAATTTCTCAAGAAATATGGTCACTTTGATGACAATCCAGCACCTACTCCTTTAGACCATACTATCAAGTTAATGAAGAACACCGGCCGTACTCATGCTCAACTTGAGTATTCTAGTGTTATTGGGAGTCTTATGTACGCTATGCATTGCACAAGACCGGACATAGCCCAAGCCGTGGGAATATTATGTCTTTTCTCAAGTAATCCAGGATATGAACACTGGAAAGCAGTTTCAAGAGTTATGGCTTACTTGAAAGGAACAATAAATTTTGGTTTGCATTATCAAGGCTATCCCGCTGCACTAGAGGGGTACAGCGATGCTAACTGGAACAATGTAGAATCAAATTCCAAGTCAACTTCTGGATGGATTTTTACATTAGGGGGTGCTGCTGTGTCTTGGAGTTCCAAGAAGCAGACTTGTATTTCTGATTCAACAATGTTGTCAGAATTGATAGCTTTAACTGATGCATGTAAGGAGGCATATTGGCTTAGAAACCTACTTATGGAAATTCCTTTTTGGAAGAAGCCAACTCCGGCGGTCTTGATTAACTGTGATAATCAAGCTACAATCTATAATGTCTCTAATAAGACTTATAATGGAAAGTCTAGACATGCAAGTCTTAGACACTACATGGTTAGGCAACTACTCAAGAGGGGAGTAGTTACGGTTAACTTTATTGAATCAAAGAGAAATTTGGCAGACCCATTTACGAAAAGTCTACCAAGTTCAGTGGTTTCAATAAAAAGGAAAGAAATGGGACTAAGGTTTGTGAAGGAAGTTTGATCTCCCATAGCAGAAACCCAACCTATGTTTTGAAAAGGATAAACAAGGTTCAATGTGGTACCAACAAGTTATGGATGTGGATTATGGAGCACTAATATAAAAACTTCCCATTTCTTATTAGTGCTGGTTTCTGCAAGAAAATAGGATGGATGTAAATCCTTAATGAGTCTATGATTAGTAAAAGGTGTATCGCAGAAACACCTTCGAGACTTACCTATATGAGTATGGAAATAAGGCCGTTTCCTAAGAGAAGAAGACCGTTCTCTAAAGAAGACTCATGAACAAGGATATAAGCACATGGCCATTAACGTGCTTGGATACAGAACACATGATTTTATGAAATCAATATGTGTGGAGACTCCGGTTTTATCATAAGGGGTACTTGGTTCAAGACTGGTTTCACCATAGAACCTCGATAAGGCTTTGAGTTTCTTACACTAAGTGAAGGTTCAAATCCAAAAGATACCTATCATTTATGTGTTGATTTCAACGATGATGCTTAGTCTCAATTGTGCTTGAACTACGTTGGCTTGATCCCACTCGGGTACGTAGGCAGTCACTTCGGTGATGCAGTCACTCTGATTTAAAAGTTTTAACTTTGTTTTATGGTTTTTGAAAATAGGGGGAGAATGTTGGAATATTTTCAACACCGCTTACCAAGGGGGGGTCCTGGGGGGCATCGCCCCCCCAGGCTGTGGTCGACCGGACATACCCAAGCCGGCCGTACTCATGCTCAACTTGAGTATTCTAGTGTTATTGGGAGTCTTATGTACGCTATGCATTGCACAAGACCGGACATAGCCCAAGCCGTGGGAATATTATGTCGTTTCTCAAGTAATCCAGGATATGAACACTGGAAAGCAGTTTCAAGAGTTATGGCTTACTTGAAAGGAACAATAAATTTTGGTTTGCATTACCAAGGCTATCCCGCTGCACTAGAGGGGTACAGCGATGCTAACTGGAACAATGTAGAATCAAATTCCAAGTCAACTTCTGGATGGATTTTTACATTAGGGGGTGCTGCTGTGTCTTGGAGTTCCAAGAAGCAGACTTGTATCTCTGATTCAACAATGTTGTCAGAATTGATAGCTTTAACTGATGCATGTAAGGAAGCAGATTGGCTTAGAAACCTACTTATGGAAATTCCTTTTTGGAAGAAGCCAACTCCGGCGGTCTTGATTAATTGTGATAATCAAGCTACAATCTATAATGTCTCTAATAAGACTTATAATGGAAAGTCTAGACATGCAAGTCTTAGACACTACATGGTTAGGCAACTACTCAAGAGGGGAGTAGTTACGGTTAACTTTATTGAATCAAAGAGAAATTTGGCAGACCCATTTACGAAAAGTCTACCAAGTTCAGTAGTTTCAATAAAAAGGAAAGAAATGGGACTAAGGTCTGTGAAGGAAGTTTGATCTCCCATAGCAGAAACCCAACCTATGTTTTGAAAAGGATAAACAAGGTTCAATGTGGTACCAACAAGTTATGGATGTGGATTATGGAGCACTAATATAAAAACTTCCCATTTCTTATTAGTGCTGGTTTCTGCAAGAAAATAGGATGGATGTAAATCTTTAATGAGTCTATGATTAGTAAAAGGTGTATCGCAGAAACACCTTCGAGACTTACCTATATGAGTATGGAAATAAGGCCGTTTCCTAAGAGAAGAAGACCGTTCTCTAAAGAAGACTCATGAACAAGGATATAAGCACATGGCCATTAACGTGCTTGGCTACAGAACACATGATTTTATGAAATCAATATGTGTGGAGACTCCGGTTTTATCATAAGGGGTACTTGGTTCAAGACTGGTTTCACCATAGAACCTCGATAAGGCTTTGAGTTTCTTACACTAAGTGAAGGTTCAAATCCAAAAAATACCTATCATTTATGTGTTGATTTCAACGATGATGCTTAGTCTCAATTGTGCTTGAACTACGTTGGCTTGATCCCACTCGGGTACGTAGGCAGTCACTTCGGTGATGCAGTCACTCTGATTTAAAAGTTTTAACTTTGTTTTATGGTTTTGAAAATAGGGGGAGAATGTTGGAATATTTTCAACGCCGCTAACCAAAGGGGGGTCCTGGGGGGCATCGCCCCCCAGGCTGTGGTCGACCTGGTGGGGGTTTCAAGGGGGCAACGCCCCCGGAAGAATTTTTTGAACTGAAGGTTTTATTTGGCCGATAAAAGCCTGTTCGAAAATTTCGAATCCAAAAGACACCATTGATGTCTGTTGATGAAGGAACCTGACGTTTCGTGAATAGAAACCTGTTGGCGAATAAAAACCTATTCCCAACAGGTGCAAAACCCTTTATAAATAGCTTCTCCCAGTTTCGTTTAACATATAAGAAAAATCAATCTGTTTTCTCTATTTCAAAAAAAAGCATCATCAGAAATCAGAAATCTCTTTGTGTGTTCTTGATTGAATCAAGAGGTACAAACCTTGAATTCAATTTTTCGTTGCATGGCTTTCATTGTATCCTGAAGGCAATATTTCGCATACCTGTTGTAATCGCCAATTGTTATTGGGAGGGTAGAAATATTTGTCTAAAAGAAATTTATACAAGCCTTGAAAGTTTTGGAGTGCAACACTTTCTTCTCTGTGTCATTCATCCTTTGTGAAACCCATTTTTTTCCAACAGTATTTGAGAATTTAGTGCGTTTGAGTATAAGAATATGCTATATTAGGGACCGTAGATAGAAAATCAGCGGCAGGCTCAAGGAAAACTACATGGTTTGAATGCGGGAGGAATTTAAAACTGAATTGGATGTTTAGAATTTTGGGGTAATGCTGCTTGAGATCATGAATTGGAATTGAAGAGAGACCAAAAGTCTCTTCTCATCTATTCGGCATATCATTGCTTCAGAACGTGGAAACAATGATATGGCAGCGGATGACAAGGAAGTGACGAACGATATGAAAATATTCAAAAGGCTGGTGTGGTGACGGTAGTTATATGGTGTATATAAGTTTTTGTACAGTGTTGAACTTAGGCAATAATGACGTCTACCAAGATTGAAGAACTTTGTAATGCCGCCAATTGTGAGCTTATCAAGTCAGTAATCTTCTTATTGTTAACAATTTCAGTTTATCTAATGTAATGTATATGCAAGGCCAGTTTTAACGCTAAGTTCTATAATTGGAAGCGGCCGAAGCGCCTAAACTCTGGCATGTGTATCGATTTGAGGCACTTTAGCAGAATAAGAAGTACTAAACTTGCTGCTAATGCAAGAAGTTCCTTTGTATTAATAATAATCGTTATTGAAACAAAAGGTTGTAGCGTGAAAATATGATTTTATTTTATGGAAGTCAAGTTCAATTCAATGTATTGGTCCCGCCACACTAAATCAAAAATGTATCGTTACGGGTGCGAAGCTCCGCGCATACAAAATCAAAAATGCATGTTAAGGGCACAAATCTAGTTGTAATTAATAATAGGAATATATAGCAAGTATGATTTGTTTAGAATCGTAATATGCATGTAATTGCTTTGTAATAAAAAAACTTTGCTCATTTGATTAAGAAAAAAAGATTAAAATGTATTATTTTTTTTTAATTCTTTAGATAAACAATGAACCTTAAATTACAGAAATGACATTGACCACAATAGTCCCTACAGAAAAACCTTTAAATGGCGTCAAAAAAAAACACTACAAAAGAAAGTGTAGTGAAATCCTAAGCATACATAAGATCGTAAGCAATTTATTGATACCTCAACTTAAGGTGAAGGTATATGTATAAGGAGTCATAGTAGTAAATAAAAGCTAACATAATGAAGAATACACAAATACAACAGCTAAACAGAATCAACTTTGATACATCTTTTGCGCGGACATGGAAGAGCATTTTAAAGTATTGATGAACTCCAACAAGGTGCCTCTTTTGTATCTTAACCATGTTAGATACCAACTTCCAGATAAAGAGACTGATTCCACATATGCCCCAGAGCCCAACATACCCATAGATTGAATATATTCCGAGATCTACAATAAAATAATCTGGTACCACAGCTAGGGAAATCATTAAATAACCGAAGGTGATACATCCGATAGAAATGGACATCATCACAGAAAATAGTCGAACTTGAGCAGGAGATGTGTCATTCGTAAACCCACACATGGCTAATAAAATTATAGTCGCAGACACCAGAAACGCAATTGTATTTGTAAATACCATAATCTACACCACCCACGTGGCGACCATCAATGACTAAAGCATGTTAATATGAGGCGACGCAGTGTACCGTATCATCCCAAGACTGCTTAAAAATAACGCCAAGGTCACTTTAGTAAAGGACCAAACGTTTTTTCCCATATATATAAGGTGATTAGGTTATAGAGAAGGGAGGTTTTTTGGGCTCTCTTTCTCTGGATCCTGCTGATATTCATGAACTAGGAAGAGAGTTCTTCTTACCAAATGTACAGACAAAAACATATAATGGATTTGCAGATCTTCCTCCCGTGGACGTAGGCACTAGCCGAACCACGTTAAACCATTTGTGTTCATGTTTCTTTATATTTCTGCACTATATCTTTTCCTCATGATTTTAGATTACATCTAATTTGTCTATTGCTCTTCTGTTTCGATTAATTGTTTGTGATACTAGATTTTTAGTAGTCACAATTTGGCGCTAGAAACCCGTCAAGTGAACCTTTGTTCTTATTACAAACAACAAAGATGAAATTGAAATTATTTCGCAACTTATTTCATGTTTCTATCGGGATCGACCTCTGTATCTAATCCATTTTGTTTCCCTTCAATTTTTGTTTTATCCATTATCTTCGACCGCAAGCTCGAGATGTTCGACAAAATGCCAAGCTAGAAGAACAGTGGAATACGACTAAAAGACGTGTAATCTTCCCAGGCATTTTTCATTGGGTTTTTTCATTTCAGTTCTTTTTTGCAGTCACTGGACGTGCTACCTTTCGTAAAAGCTAAAGGAGCCACAAAGTTTCCCGACGTACAAGCTACGCGATGACGACGATACAAACTCATTCCAATGGAGATGATCTCGAAGCGCAAACTCAACGGCGACTGGACAAATTTGATGCCGATGGCCAGTCCAATGTTGCAAGACAACCGCTATGTAACCGCAGCGTACGCCGGCTCAAGTCTAGAGACGATAATGCAAAGCCGACGAAGAGGGTACAAAACCTTACAACGAAGGATCAAAGTAGACGACGACGGTCCAGTCCTGATGCCGATGACCCAGCTGACATGAAGTATATGATGTCCCGAAGATGATGCAAAATCATACCACGATGGTCCATGCCTACGGTGAAGATACAAAGTAGAGGCTAAGAGGAGGCGCGGTTCATGTTAGGGAATGATCTCCCATGCGAATTTCAATCGATTCCTTGTCCCTTTTTTATGCAGGTTCGTGACTAATGGCCAAATGGGTTACCTGCCTAAGAAATTTAGCACGCTGTTGTTGTTGCT
The DNA here is from genome assembly GCF_003573695.1 of Papaver somniferum. NCBI lineage: Eukaryota > Viridiplantae > Streptophyta > Magnoliopsida > Ranunculales > Papaveraceae > Papaver > Papaver somniferum. Next base: position 53,268,259 of record NC_039359.1, read on the forward strand.
GCGATGTGGGAAGACCAACTGACATATACCGGCATGATTCAAAGAGGATAACAACGAAGGTTCCACCAACGCAGGCTCTGCTGACGAGGCACCAACAACGAAGGTTCTTCAACGGTGACATACACCCTCTATTCTTCGACCATACTTCATGAAGAAACGAAGATGCTCTACACCAAATAACAAAGTGAACCCGCACACTACGACAACCCCGATGACAAGGAAGATTCTAGCCTTCCCACAACAATCCGAAGCCTTAATCCGAAGCCTCAATCCGAAGACTCAACATCGAAGCCTCCGACTCAACTCCGAAGACTCAACCTGAGGACTCAACATCGAAGCCTCATTTCCGAAGACTCAACTCCGTAGCTCAATTCCGAGGACCAAATACCGTTCCACAAACTTCGATTCCGCAGCTCAATTCAACTCCGAAGCTTCATCTCAGGTTCAACTCCCCAGATTCAATTCCGCAGCTCCAACTCCATAGGATATCACCCAGCTCGCAACAGATAAGTTTCATTTCCTTTTTCGTTTCATCTGATATAATTTAACATGGTTTGTTCAATTCATGTCTCTACTCTATATGGTTTATCCGCTCATGTGTGAAATGATCCACTCTTCTTATACATGTTCCGTACCCAAAGACTGCACGTATGATTTTCCTTTTGTGTGGCCTAATTAACAAATTGTTTAGTCACACCTGAACTTGTATGCTTAACATGTTTGGTAAAATGCCTAGCTGAGCCACTAATATGGTTTTAAGTTTCACGTCTTCTGCTTAGGTCTAATTCATGTTCAAATACCAACTAGGCTTTCGCACTTCAATTTCATTTAAGTTTAAGTTTGACTGACCATTTCGATCTTATTCTAGTTTAATGACTGAAATTTAGGTTCTTAAATAAACGAATAGTTGCTATTTGAATCTTGTTTGGTGAGGCATTTAATTCAGTAAAGCCATAAGAGAAGCTCCGCATTGTCATCACGGCTACAAAAAGAAGTTGATCTTTAGAATCACAATGGATGATCGTTATTTTACTGCATTCTGGAAAGTCGAAGACAGGAGTTTGCTAAATGACATTTCGCACTGTACTTCACAAGTGTTTTCCTCACTCATTAATCTCTAATATATTACACTGTTGTGTTTCATGAAAGTGCAGGGGAAGAAATTGAATATTACCAAATTATTTCTCAACTGATGATAGTTCTTTTATGCAATAAACCATTTGCACTAACATTAAATTGTTTGATATAACAAAGGAATTCAATAACGCGTGGTTGGATCAAGCTTTGGTTTAATTTCTAAGTGTCCTAGTTGCATGACTTCCTTGTCGGTTCACTTTATACTGATACAAAATTGTATTTTGCAGCAGTGTTACTGATCAATTTAGGATTATAAAAGATTTTACCCAAAAGTGACAGGGCATCATAACTAAGGAAGGAGCAGCAACACTTTTCGCGCGAACAAGAATGAGCACAACCCGACACACAGTCTTATATTGCTACACTCTCAGCTGGGAGGACTTTGGCTTATATGTTACTCTTATCATTACTAACAGTGCACTTGATTGTTATATTATTACTATTACCACTACCCTTACTACTATTGTCGGCGCTTGACTATTGAGTTCCACCTTCCAGTTCCTAATGCCACATGGTGCAGGCCTCAACGTCATCAAAAATAAAGAAGACCATAGAGAGAAAAGATAAGTGTTTAGTTATATGGTTAGTCTTTAAGTTGATTATATGGCACTTTCTATGGCTCTTCTTCTTGACAGGGTAGGGGCAAAAGGTGAGCTATTAGCAGGGGAAAGGGCCAGCTATCAGCAGATATTTTGAAGGGAACTGTCATCCAGTTCGCAAAGCAAAGAGAAACCATGCGCACCAAAGCATGACGCTAGGAAAACTAATGGATCTAATTTAAAGAATTTTTTACCTCATTTCCTCGTCTTTTAATATATCACCACCACTTAATGATCATTTTATTTTATTTTTTATTTTTCATTCAGTTTGCACCCATCTGAAATATGCTTTTTAAGATTTTCACCCAGGTTTATCTCCTCGTCTTACGATGGGGCACGGATTCTTTTCCTCTCGAAAGCTTCAGACACCCAGCTTCCTACAGCAAACGAGGGGCAAACATACATTGAACAATATAAGAGCTTAATTAGGTAGGGGACAAAAACCCCATGGTGCATCCCGCAATGCCACAAAAAAAGAAGACCATAGAGAAAAAAGATAAGTGTTTGATTCTCTGGCTAACCTTTATAGTATGATAAAATGGCATTTGTTGTTGCTCTTCTTCTTGACGGTGCAGGGGGGATATGCAAACTTCAGATAGGTTGTTTCTCAACTACATTTGCCTATTAACCATCTTGTCTTCTAATCTTTTGTGCAAATGTTTTCTAATCCTTTGTTGATATTTTGTGTGAATGTTCCTCAACTGAATTTTCTTTTGATCATCTTGCTTACCTTATGACCCTTTCTGCGAATCACTAACACTTGATACCATTTACATGTTTACCACTCTCTTTAATCCTCAACATTGCATTTCTATGGTCCCTTTTCTTGAAAACACAGGTGCAAAAATGCGTTAATGGAAGGTTCAAGAATGAGTTGAGTCAATAGCAGGTTTCTTCTCAACTATCTGTGCCCTCTTGGAAATCTTTATTGTTACATCATACTGGGGAACGCACTTACATGCAATCTCTCAGGACTCCCCCGTAAGTGTCTATGAGTGTATGACCGGGGGGAAGGCTTCCAGAAGAAAGAGATACCCAACATGACACGCCTTTGGCAGCTCGGCGGAACGGGTGTTTGTTTATATTGCATACGCCACGTTACCGAGAGTTTCGGATCCCCACCGCTTGGTAATCCCCTGGACAGGGTTTAGCCAGCGGGGTGACAGGTCCACACGTAACGCAAGGTAAAACCCCCCTTGTGAGTTTACGAGATCAAACACTCATCCCACACTTACAAAACATGGACTTCAGCACCAATCGATGGTTTGATCCGCAACAGACAAGACATAAAGCTGCCATGTACATATGCTGCTACTGCTGTGTGCTGGACATAGTTGTTAATAGCCGTCAGTCACCAGCCATTTTTGCTGTTGCACACAACAATGACGAGAAATCATGTACCAATGAGAAAGTGTAAGTCGCATTTGAGCTCTTTGTTTGCAGGGATGTTTCAGAACTTCGGTAAAGAATAGGGGAAGGTATTAATACTTCGGTGTATCATATTCTTTACCGAAATTCTTCTACAAAGAGCCCAAGCCATTCAACAAGGGGCAATACTTCTTATTACTCCCTATAAACGGTAAAGAGTGGTATTTCTGTCTTATACTTCATACTTCTAATTGGTTATACTTCGTGTACTTCATATTGGGTATACTTCATACTTCTTATTTAAGAATACTTCATGCTCATTATTGGTAGTGCTTCAGACTACTCCAAGGATTGATAATCCTTATTTCGGAACTTTATACTTCTTACGCGAAGTATACTTCTTCATCAATTTATACTTCTTGCTTCTAGTACTTCATATACTTCTTATATGAGAAGAGTACTCCAGGTACTTCAAGTACTTATACTTCATGCTTCTTGTCGAAGAGTACTTACTGCGGAGTCTTATGTTTATCATACTTTTATTCGTTAGTGATCATTGTTACTTCGTATACTTCTATAATCACTCCACATACTTCTTATATGTTTCTCAACAATACTTGTTTCATTACCTCTACACTCATAAAGCGCTACCAATCGATAAGTATTGCTAGACTATATCCTTTATACAGGAATCATTGGTTATTATTACTAATTGTGTTTCCATATGGACTAATTTGGCATAGCAGGAAAAACAAAAGGTGCAGGCGCCTTCAGTCAGGACAAGGTACTAGTACATACGAAGGAGAACTGAACTCGTTCGGCTTGTACAACTGTAACAGAATGATGCAGGCAACTTAACCCAACTCACATGTGTATGCATCCTGCAAATGTTAATAGATCAGTTTCAAGGTTTCTTTGGTTTTGCAGGTATGTAAGCCTAGAGTAGTACATTCAGTCTACCCCAAATGGCCTTCAACACGATACTCCGTACCATCATCACTACGCGCATGTGTACTACGGACGATGCAACTACAAACCTTCTCAGATTCAATCCTTGAGTCGACATTGATCAAGGATACCTCGGAATCTCACAAAGAATGGTAGCAGAGTGTATGGCCCAAAGTTCAGTAAGTACAGAAGAGTACTCGCTGCTACTGTGCATTTACCGCAGAGCCCAGCAAGTACCGAGCAGTTTTATTACTGTTATGGAAGCACGCCAAGGACCCAAAGCATGTAGAGCCAACTGATGCAGAAAAGAGCTCAGTTTATTAAAACTTGCAAGCTGAGGACGATAATGATGATAATTCATACCGATGACAATGGAGAAGCATGGTCCATCCGCTGCCCAGCTCAACTACGAAGATTCAAGCAACCCGAAGATCTAAGCTTCGCAGTCCAGGTGAGGGGATTACGACAAGTTCTTCCCGTTCATTTATTTGCAGGTATACGACCAACAACCAAATATCTTCGTGGGAGCAGCGAAAATAAAAATCTATTCATCCAACCCTACGATAAAAAGGTCTACAAAGATGTTGTCCAGTTCAAGCAAAAAATCAAGCCACGGTCTTTTACAAAGACTCCCAGTTAAAAATTGGCAGTATCAGAAGTACACTGCCAAGTGAAAGGGCAAAGGGAGGACGTGGAAAGAGTAAGAGACCTGTTATCTCTAAAAAGAGGAATATAGCTGGGTTGTTTTACTTTCTCCCTTTGTTGTTTGAAGACCTTTGTTGCTACTCACCTGCTGACGATGACGCATACAAAGTATGAACTACAATGGTCATTGACAAGTCATGTTACGATGTACATAGAGATAATCTTCGGGAATACTTCCAACCTAAATCGAGCAAGGGGCATGGCGGATGATGTCACGAAGCCATGTCACGAAGGGGCAGGGCCGACGATGTCACGAAGCCATGTCACGAAGGTGCATGATTGACGACGATACGAAGGCATGTCACGAAGCCATGTCACGAAGGTGCATGGCCAACTGCGGTGATAATCCTTGCAGATTCCATGGGCCTTAAGACTTACGCAGAGGCTGCAGTTCGAGCAAGGGCGGTAATAATTCAAGTGAATACTACACATGTGTGCGTGCGAAGAACACAAAAGCTTTTCGACAAAGATTATATGAAGGAAACAACAAACGAATCATGAAAGATTATGGAAAGAGTGATTTTTCTTAAGGACCGCTCATTATCAACCCTCAAGAAAAGGGGCAAATTGTAAATACCATAATCTACACCACCCACGTGGCGACCATCAATGACTAAAGCATGTTAATATGAGGCGACGCAGTGTACCGTATCATCCCAAGACTGCTTAAAAATAACGCCAAGGTCACTTTAGTAAAGGACCAAACGTTTTTTCCCATATATATAAGGTGATTAGGTTATAGAGAAGGGAGGTTTTTTGGGCTCTCTTTCTCTGGATCCTGTTGATATTCATGAACTAGGAAGAGAGTTCTTCTTACCAAATGTACAGACAAAAACATATAATGGATTTGCAGATCTTCCTCCCGTGGACGTAGGCACTAGCCGAACCACGTTAAACCATTTGTGTTCATGTTTCTTTACATTTCTGCACTATATCTTTTCCTCATGATTTTAGATTACATCTAATTTGTCTATTGCTCTTCCGTTTCGATTAATTGTTTGTGATACTAGATTTTTAGTAGTCACAGTATTAGTAACCATGTAAATCGAGTACTGCAGTGGGTATGTATAGGCCAGTATTGGGTATCCAGCGTAACGTATTAGATAAGGTAAAATACTTGTACTACCTCCACTTTTATTGTAATCTGAAACAATACTCTTGAAGTCAGCATCTTCCGTCATTAGACTCCCGAATACGTTCTTAGAATGATTATGGTAGAGAAGCTCTAGAGATTCGATAAAATCATAAATGTTATCTTGTGTGTCATCATTGCTTCCTCCAATACTATTATTCTTACTTAATGCTGAAATTTGCTGGTGGTTTTGCAGATAAGGATCCCAACATCCAGTCATCGAGTACCCAAACATATGATTTATATAATACGCGAATCTAATAGGGTCAGTACCAGAATCAACCTTAGTATCATCTTGCCAAGCACCCCCTGGTGGATTGATTACAGCTTGAAAGGAAATTCCAGCTATTAATGTTGGTACTACCAACAAAGCGTTCACCCTCTCCTTCATCCATTCACCATCATTATCTCTAGACAACGCCTCTTTCTTTAGTTTCTTAGCTCGTCCAAGATAATCGTAAAACCCAAATTTCAGATCATCTCTTTCAATTTGTGATAACATATCCAATGCTTTATCGTATTTGTTGTTTACAGCATTTATTTCGATTCTTAATGTTTGGAACTCCAATAAGTAATTCAAAATCTGCAAGAAAAAATTTATTAAATAACTAATCTTAAAAACTAATTAAGTAAATTAATATATATATTTTTTTTTTTTGAAAATTAAAGATTAGTCCGGATAAATTTACCTTAAATTTCTTCATTTCTGCAGCGAGGTGCAAAATTGTGTTTCCATCATTGTCCTTGGAGTTGACAGATATATCATTTCGGTTTGCTGGTTGTGCACCCACCAAGTACTCTACCAAAAACTTAAGGGACTTTAACTTGTTATGTTTAACACAAAAGTGTAGAATGTTCTCATCTCTATCATGCCTTGGATGAATTGCTTCAGGCCTTTTTCCAAGTAGTACTTCCATGATCCTAATGTGATCATTCATAGCTGCCAGATATAATGGTATTCTTCCATATTGATCTTGATACATACAAGCGTCTGAATTGACCTCTACCAACAACTTCACCATGCAATGACTTGTTCTTGTTGAAGCTAAATGAAGAGGTGTAAATCCTTGTGAGTCTGTCTTCAGTGCGAGATCACATCTCTTGCCTAGAATCTTTGCCGCAAATGTAATGTCACTGCACATAGCTGAAATGTGTAACGGTGTTCTACAAAAACTAGTTGATATTTCATCCAGAGATTTAAGACGCGAGTCGTCATCAGAGAACATTATTTGGCAGTACACATTAAGTTTCCTTGACATTTTAGATAGCAACTCCATTCTCCCTCCCTTTATCTCCTCTTAGTAAGCAAAAGTGTATATGCCGTAAGTAGATATATGTTGTATGCTTATATAGAAAAGATCAGAAGATTTTTCTTAAATAAAATAAAATAATCACTATTACTATTTACCAAGATACGTGGAGTATGTGTTGCAAGTACCATTGTGATCTATATCAAAGGAAATAACTAACTATTGGGACAGTCACTTTTTGATTTCAAAAGAGTGTACGATACATCTCTACAAATGAGATGGAAACGCTAAACTAACCATTGGTTCGATCCCATGATCTGTCCCGTCTCTCAAATAGAGGAACCCAGACACCCTATATCCCACTTGTCTTCTAATCCACGGGCTGTGGACCACTATTAGAATTGGGACAAATCATAGGATTAAACTCGCGGTAAGTCCTTCAGTTTCCAATCATTTTAGCATTATTTATAGTGGTCTACGGTTGCTGGTACCGAATTACTTAGGAGTTACCAAAAAAAAAAGAAAATAATTATCACCATGCCCCAAATAATTAGGTATTCATTATCCGGATAATTTGGTAAAAGAAATTCGTTTTTTCACTCCTAAAATATAAATCTACAGCCGATTGAATTATTCAATGCACAAAGACCGGGTCAAATTCCATTTCACTATTCGAATCTCCTCTTACAACCCATGTTTTTTGTGCAACATTGAATTTTGATTATAATAGGAGGAGAAACGGAAACATTGGGTTGTTCCTTCTTTGAACGTGGATCAAAATGATGCGGTTGGTTTAGATTGCCGCTCACTAATGGGTGATTTGAGGAACTCATCTAAATTAGAGTGATTTATAAATAGTTGCAATTTTAAGTGTTTTTTGTTCCGATTCTATGCTTAAAGCAAAACCCCCAACGTGACTTATAAGAGTGATCTAGAGCACTTACAACACCCCAACGTGAAACCTACAAGATATTCAAGCTCACAAATGTTTCAATAAATGTGGTTAACACCCCCTACATGAAAAGAAAAAGATAAAAAACAAAACGGAAAATGGGTCATTTGTCCAAATATTTTTAAAACATGGTTCAAATGGACGAGTAAAAATTAGTATGGGTGAAATGGACACCAAAAAATAGTAAGGATGAAACTGGATTCATCCTGACTTTAACTTAAAAAATAGCAAGAATAAAACTGAATGCATCATGATGTAAATTAAAAATAAGAACATGTATTTGAAAATGTGTAGGATGAAACTGTTTATATCATGACTATTTTTACATTTTATTTAAACAGTATCAAAGTCTAAGTGTCCTTTTCATTCAGGGATTGTTGATTTTGGTCTTTTTAACCAATTTTGTGAAAACAAAATTCTTAACCCTTTGATCCATTTTGGGTTGGATGGCATTATTCACCTATGGGATTAGAAAACGAATTTCCTAGGAAAAGTAAGAAAAGAAAAAAAAAAGAAAACTAAGAAAAAAAGAAAAAGAAAAGAGCATGTGGACACTAGCATACAGAATATGTCTACCCAGTATGGACTGATTAAAGCAAAATATGCTTAGCCAAAGAAGTGTTCGACATGGACTGGTTAAAGTTCGAAAAACTAGCTAAAAAACATGAGTAGTGGCTACTTCAAGGTTGTAAAATCAAAAATTGAAGACTACTGACGGAACCACGACCCCAGTCACCCGACAATTCTCGAATTGTGGGTCTTCTATTCGGGTCATTCATTTGCATACGATACACGTTCTTCAACGTTTTTAATTGTTGAACTTAAGGGTGGCAAATGGCAATGGATCAAGGATGAGGGGCTAACTGAGAAAGCAAAATAGTAGTAGCCCAGTAGGAAATTTCAGTAGATTTCCATTGTTATGAAACCTGTTTCAAGGCATACTGAGTTTTTTTGAGGCATACTGAATAATGCCAAGATAGGGCCACTAAATAAAAAAACATCATCATCCCTTATCTACTCATTTTTATAATGGCGTATTTATCCTTATTATTATTAGTTTTAATAATAATGATTAGTTAATAATGTTAATGATTGACTAGGTTAAGTTGTTAGTATTATATTAGTTGAAAAAATCTGACTTTTGAGTAAGAGAGTTGGGATTTTGAGTGAGGAAGAAGAAGTGAAAAAAACTAGGGTTTTTGAGATTTGAGTGATTTTTGTGATTCAAAATGGATGATCCGGGTGAATCTTCATCTCGTAGACACAATATAATACACACCAACTTCAACAATGATCCGGATTTGGCTAATTCTTTGGATTATGAGAATGATTTTGCTCCAACTTTAACTCAACCTCAACCTAAAACTCAAGATGATGGTTTTTATGAGCCAAATCCAGAGGACGAATACATTGATGAAGAACCTTCTTCTAATAATACACATGTATGCTCTTATAAGACATCTAATCTCCTTTTCTTTAGCCTCAATTCACCTAAAAATTGAATTTTTACAAACTTTTACGAAATTCAATATTGGGGTTCGGCTGAAATGTAAGAGCCGAACGTTGCACCAAGGAAGAACGGTTCGGATGGTTCGATCTCTTTCATTGGATAACCGAACTAGTTATAGTGAAAAGTTCAGCACAAATTATGTCACGAACATTACATTGTAACTTCAATCTCTAGACAAGTCCATAATTCGGCTCTAATTGTATACTATCGAATTAGCCGAACTTATGAAAGCTTAAGGTTTGGCTTTGGTTTCAAATTTTCTTATTGGCCGAACCTAACTTTACTCTGAACCTTTACTTAGTTCGTCTCTGGTTTAAATTTTTTGAATTAGCCGAACCTTTAGTTAGATTTACCTAACCACGCTATATTCTTGTAGATCGTGATTGCTGAACCTCAACCTTTGCACGATCAATCTTCGGCTGTTAATACCATTCACGAAGATAATTGAGATCACTTCCAAAATGACTTGGTAGGTAACAAATTGAGTGATGTCTTACTTTATATGTTAAAAAGTATATATCTCAAACGTTTACTAAGTATATATGTGCCTTGTATTTCTGTAGAGATGGGGAAGTAAATAGAAAGCAAAGGCTTGGGATTATGAACATGGATTGCTAATAAATTGTGTGCTAATGACCGGGAAACAAATCCGAAAAAACCGGGTTGAAATGGTTTGTGAGAGAAGCGGCAAATACGTTGATAAGCATAAAAAGGGTTCCGTGTATGTTGGGAAGACGGGGAGAAAGAACAAGACCAATACGAAGAAAAGAAAATGCCCTTTCAAGATCGTTTTCAACCGTATAGGAGAGAACAAACATGAATATTATTGGACTATGAATAAAAAGATGGATTGTCGTCATAACCACCCACGTCCACTTGATCTTCATGGACATGCAAGAGTTGCAAGAATCAAAGACCATGAATACATGAAAATAGGTAAGATGTATAAAGCATGTATGCCACCGATTAAAATCCTAAGCATGTTGAATGAGGATGACCCTGATAACAAATCTACTCTACGAAATATCTACAACGCTACAAGTACTTTGAGGAAGAAACAATTGCAGGGTAGGGTAGTGATGCAACAGTTGATGTGGTTGGCGGGGAATAATAACTACATGGTCCAAAAGGAATTGGATGAGTTCGTCCAAGCCACACATCTATTTATTTCTCAACAGGATTGCGTTAAATTAGCTCAATGTTTTCCGCAAATGCTTATAATGGATTGCACCTACAAGAAAAATAAATATGAGATGACGTTATTGAACATAGTGGGGCATACCTCAACCAAGTTATGATTGGGAATTAGAGCAATGTAAGTTAATGTTTCGGGAGGATGCTCTTCCTAAGGTGATTGTAACCGACCAAGAATCTTCTTTGATGTATGCCATTCATAAGGTATTTCCGGACGCCCATAATTTTCTTTGTACTTTTCATATAGGGAACAACGTTAGGAAAAAATGTCAACCGCTTAAGATGAAAGAGTTAGTGGATATTAAGTCACTACCGGATGGAATACGAGAAAAGAAAAAGGAGAAATTGATGAAGGATTATGATGAGAATGAAAAGTTGTGGGCTTGTTTTGCACGTGAATGGGAAGCTTTGACGTGGTTATTTCGGAAGATGATTATTGGGTTAAACGTGACGAACTTATTGCGCATTGGGGCACTGAGTATCCAAGTGTCATTGCCTATTTTCTTATCGAATATTTGGATCCTCACAAAGAAAGGTTTGTGGCCTGTTATACAAACATTTCGACAACCAAGCTACAAGTATGGTAGAGTCCGATCATTATCGATTGAAGAAGAACCTTTTGGGGCGAGTTGAGGAAATGGAAGAGTATTTCAAAATGGATATCGTAAGAATTAAATCGGAATTTGAATATTGTTCATTGTTCAAGCATAAAATTTATAAGGACGACTCTTGGATAACGGGATTAACTTACCGGGTATCCATTTGTGTATTGACAAAATTATGATTGAAGTAAAGTTGATGAAAGCTTGGAACGCGAATGATCCTCATGAAGTATGTGTTTGTAAAATGAAAGAATCCATGGGACTTCCGTGTCGCCACTAAATAGCTCGATACGTGGATGGTATTATAACTTTTGAGCATATTGATAGTTATCGGAAGCAACTGAGTTTTGATCCTCTCCCCATGGATGATCCCGATAAAGAGATTTGGGATACTCCTTACGGGAAAAGATTAGCCGAGAAGTACCGAAGTTCATACCGGGGTCAAAAGCAAATCATTTACCACAACTTAAGAACGGTCATTTATCCTTTCACCAAGGAGGATCTTTTGGAAACGGAAAAGGGTGAGGGGAAAGGAAGAAAAAGTACCAAATTGAAACGAAAAAAGGAGAGAGAAAAAAACAAGTTGTTGGCTACCAAAAGAGATCCATCGGCAATTGAGCATCATGATGCAAAGTACAAAGCGGAAAATATGGAAATTGATAAATTAATGAAGTTGGGAGAAGTTAACGCTTCAAGGAAACGTGGTCGTCCGAGTAAAGATAACGGCGAAACAAGTAGCCGAGATGATACCCCAAGATACGTTAAACTAAAAGGGAAGATGTTTCCTTCGCAAGAAAAGGGGAAACAAATCAAGATGGAGGAAAAGAAGACTATATATTCCGTGGGAAAAATGAAAGGACCTAAAAAGGATAAGGATGGTAAGTACTTGCGCCCTACTAATATGATATATGAAAATTACATGGAAGAACTACCCGAAATTATTTGTGACTACTTTATAACCGTGGACGACGTCGAAGGGGATGGAAATTGCGATTATCATGTCACGGCGGAACAACTAGGACCTTTTCAAGAGGAGAAGAATTCAGAGTGGCAAGTGTTATGGCATTGCTCGGTCGAACTCTCATGCGTTGCTATCTCAAGCATGTTTTTCAATGTTAGTGATCAAAACTATAAGTCTTGATTTTTAGTCTATTATAGCTAAGTGTCGGACTAGGATAGAAAGTGTGGTTGAGCTCAAGGACTTCATGGCGATTCATTGTACAATTAGAAGAACTACTCAAGGAACCGGTGGAACTTCTCGACAAAAAGGTATGTGAAGACTTGAACTCATCTGTCACTCAAAAGTCTATCTACTCTATCTCCTACTCTTTGAGACAAGAAGTCGTATGCTACATATATATACTTGTATTATACACATTTGGTATTTCGATCCGAGTATACCTCGCCTATCTATATCTCGAAATATGTGTTGGTAAGATTTTCGCTTCGATCAAGTTTATCTTTACCATGTGACGAAATCCATGATATGTTTCAATCATCTTGAAAATTGCTTTGACGAGAAATGGTGTAACAACTATATAACATCCTCTAAGAATGTTTCAATGATTGAAATGAGAGTTTAGATTACATAACCAATGGTGGACATAAGCATTGTTGTGGAAACACATTTATGTATAAGTCTTATTCCTTGAACCAAAGTTTGCGAACTTCGTTGATCAAGAGAACCGGAAGAATGGTGTGATCCAAGTCCGCGAACTGCCAAAGTTCTCAAACCCGAGAATTTATTCTGGAGTTGAAAAACTACTTTCGTGAAGCTAAGTCCGCGAACCGGCGAAGTTCTCAAACCCGAGAATTTCCACTGGAGTTTGTAAACTCTGCCCGGTATCTTAAGTCCGCGAACCTAGTCTGCGAACTTAAGAAGGTTATATATCTGAAGATGATGTCTGAACTTAAACGTAAAAAGACTAAGGAATGCATTTTGCAAACCGTGGCTATAAGAGTTCATGAACCGATTCTGAAAAAGTGGGGGTCTAACAACACCACCCAATATTTCTCTTAGCAATCTATATGGACAAACTCGAATATACTTTTAAGAGAATCAATCAAGACTCAATCAATTAAAAGTATATCGGTGAGTTTATATCTCTTTCTTGTTTTGATTTACTCGAGCTATTAGAAATCAGCGAGTCTTTAATCAAACACAAGGAATAACTTGGATGGTACCAAAGACCGATATCCAAGGATCAATCAATGACAATCAACAACCAAGGGTTGGATTGCTCTAATTGATGATCTAATGCACAACCTGTATTATTTCAATTATAAAGAGAAAACAATATAATGTTGAAACTGAAATAACACAGACACCAGAAATTTTGTTAACGAGGAAGCCACAAATGCAGAAAAACCCCGGGACCTGGTTCATATTGAACACACACTGTATTAAGCCGCTACAGACACTATCCTACTCCAAGCTAACTTCGGACTGGACTGTAGTTGAACCCCAATCAGTCTCCCACCAATCCAAGGTACAGTTGTACTCCCTACGCCTCTGATCCCAGCAGGATACTGCAAACTTGATTCTCTTAGCTGATCTCACCCACAACTAAGAGTTGCTACGACCCAAAATCGCAGGCTTTGACAATAAACAAATTTGTCTCACACAAACAAGTCTATCAAAGGATCAATCTGTCTCCCACAGATAAACCCTAAAGGTTTTGTTCCGTCTTTTGATTATAATCAAGGTGAACAGTAACCAATTGATAATTCGGTCTTATATTCCTAAAGAACAGCCTAGAGTTATCAACCACCTCATAATAATCTTAATCGTATAGTAGCGAAACAAGATGTTGCGGAATCACAAACAATGAGACGAAGATGTTTGTGACTACTTTTTATATCTTGCCTATCGGAGATATTAATCTCAATCCAATCAATCTGATTGTACTCGTACGATAGAAGATGCAAGATCAGATCACACAACTACGATAAAAGTAGTATTGGTCTGGGTTCACAATCCCAATGAAGTCTTTAAGTCGTTAACCTGGTTTTAGAAGAACAAAACCAAAGGTTAAAGGAGAATCCACTCTAGTATGCAAACTAGTATCACATGTAAGGTGTGGGATCTGATCTTGCATCTTCTATCGTACGATTACAATCAGATTGATTGGATTGAGATTAATATCTCCGATAGGAAAGATATAAAAAGTAGTCACAAACATCTTCGTCTCATTGTTTGTGATTCCGCAACATCTTGTTTTGCTACCGTACGATTAAGATTGTTGTGGGGTGATTGATAACTCTAGGTTGTTCTTCGGGAATATAAGAACGGATTATCAATTGGTTCCTGTTCACCTTGATTATTATCAAAAGACGGAACAAAACCTTTAGGGTTTATCTATGGGTGACAGATTGATCCTTTGATAGACTTGTCTGTGTGCGACAGATTTGTTTATTGTCAAAGCCTGCGATTTTGGATCGTAACAACTCTTAGTTGTGGGTGAGATCAGCTAAGAGAATCAAGTGCGCAGTATCCTGCTGGGATCAGAGGCGTAAAGAGTACAACTGTACCTTGGATCGGTGGGAGACTGATTCTGGTTCAACTACAGTCCAGTCCGAAGTTAGCTTGGAGTAGGCTAGTGTCTGTAGCGGCTTAATACAGTGTGTGTTCAATCTGGACTAGGTCCCGGGGTTTTTCTGCATTTGTGGCTTCCTCGTTAACAAAATTTCTGGTGTATGTGTTATTTCTATTTCCGCTTTATATTTTTTTATATAATTGAAATAATAAAGGTTGTGCGTTTGAATCAATCAATTGGAAATCCGACCTTTGTTTGTTGATTGATATTGATTGATCCTTGGATATTGGTCTTTGGTAACATCCAAGTTATTCCTTGTATTTGATTAGAACTCGCAGTTCTTGCTTGAGTAAATCAAATCAAAAAGACATATACAAACTCGTTGATATGATTTTAATTGATTGAGTCTTGTTGATTCTCTTAAAAGTATTTCGGAGTTAGTCCATACAGATTGCTAAGAGAAATATCCGGTGGTGTTGTTACACCCCCGCTTTTTCAGCAAGGAGACGAAATCAAGTATATAAGGAATCGGTTTTTACAAACATTGCGCCGAAACAAGAACTTCTACAAGGCAATGAAGAGAGGGGGTCCAAGAGGATACGAAGGGGTGGTGTCAGATTATGTTGCATTCGAACGACGTGTACATGGGGTTTCCGTCATTACAAGAGACCATTGGATGCAAATGCCGATTTGTGGGTTTTTGATAGCGTAAACTTTTGATTGCTGGGCTCATTATTTCGGGAGGGTTGGTAATAGTTTTACTTATGTGCCTCCAACAAAACCTTATCATGAGGGTCTAAAAGATAAAAGACTCGTTCTTGCGTTTGTTCAAGGATGTCATTTTATCGGCCTCAAGCTTAATCCCGGTTGCCCATTACCTCCTTTGAATTGTGAAGTCTTTTGGCCGGGAGTCTAACATAATTACTCGATGGATTGGTGTGCAAACTACGTGACAGAAATGGACCTTTGGAAAGCTTAGTACATCTCTCTTATGGAATATCAAGTTACTGTAATGACGGATGAAGAAACAAGTGAAGATGAAGAGGACGAATTCCGCGGTAAGATTAGGAAGTCCATAAAACATAATATGAAGTCTTTTTGGAATTGTCATAAACGATCGGTTGTTGTTGTTTTTTTTATGAGGATGAGGTGAGATTGTAAAATCACATAAAATGTATCCTTAAAGACACCATATGGTTTAAATGTTTTTGGCGTTTTCTTATTTATGTGTGAGGATGAGGTAAGTCTTTTTGGAACATAACATATCCCACAAAACTGCCTTGCAAGTTGTCAGGTTCGGCTGTTACGATAACTTGTAGAACCTGACAAATTGCAAGAATGCCTATGGAAATTAGTCAGGTTCCAAGAATACATTTAAAGCCGAACATAACATATCCCACAAAACTTCCTTGCAAGTTGTCAGGTTAGGCTGTTACGATAATTTAAATTAAGAGCCGAACCTGACAAATTGCAAGAGTGCCTATGGAAATTTTTCAGGTTCGGCTGAAAACCAAGAATATATTTAAGAGCCGAACCTGACCCTGTTACTCGTAAAAAGCACCAATAAGAGGAGGATAATCTCAGTTAAAGTCTACTCAATACCATAATAAACTAACATCCCAAACATCAGAGTCATAACTAATATCCAAAACGAAAATACAAAATAAAGTCTTAAAAAAAAAAAAAACTAGCATGCAAGACATTAAAGTGTGCTAAGTATACATTATCACTTCATTAACGACCTCCTCCACGACCTCTTTTGGTAGTTCCATGTCCTCTTTGTCCTCCACTTCCGCCTTCAATGTCATCACCACCTCCACTTGGGACTCCGGGTTCTTGGAGGATTCTTTCTTCCCTTTTCTTTGAGCCAACAGCTTGACCAGTGCTAATGATCGATGCAAATTCGTTGTAGAAACCTTGTTGCTCAGCCACTGATGTCGTTTGTTTGCATCTAACTTTCTTCTTCATTTTCTTCAACAACTCCTTAGTCGATGTCACCTAATTTCAATTCAAACCAAATTTATTAAAACAATATACTTACATTTTATCATTGTTAGAGTAAATAAAGATATTGCTTTCTATTATCGCCACTGTGTTGGATACATCATGGATAACATTGTAAGATTTCTTTGCTCCCTTTGCTTCCTTCGCAACTTCCTTTGCTTTTGCCTTCGCAATTTCAGCTTCGACTTGAGCTAGACTTTCTCTATTAATAATTAAAGGATGGTAAATTTGATTATACCAATCCATAGATCCTTCAGCAACTTCACGAGGATCTTGATGCAAAGTTTGTAACCTATCCCAACTCAACATGTTGTCTTCCAATTGTTTCCAATAATCAAGCGACGGGTCGGGGTCATATTTGGGTTCCCATGAACTAGAGGTGCTCTTTGTTCCTTTACTTCCCTTAGGCAACAACTTGAACTTTTCGGTATCTCCCAACGGTAGAGTTTGGACACATCCAAATTGGCGGAGCACTCGACGAGGATCCAAAATTACAAACCCGCCTGATAGAACAAAGGTCCGTAGTACATTCCCAAAGGCATATCTTCATCTTGAACAAATTCATCATCTTCTTCTAATTTGTTATACGGCTCAAATACAACATCGGTCCCATGCGTCTAAAGAGTCTAGACTTTCTCTTAAATTGATTAACTTTTCAGGCTTATCCCTCTTCTTATGGTCCTTGACTCATATTTAGCCGAAGTTGGAAGTGTTTCATCCACGACCTCAATGGGTATGCTTAATCCCAACTTCGGGAAGTGATCATATATCACACCTATATTAAAGCATATGAAAAGAAGTCATTAAAACAATAACACAAACCTAAGAAACAAAACTGAATGAACAAAACTGAATGAAGAAAACTGTCAGTAAAATATTGTCAGGTTCGGCTCAAATTAGTTAAAGTATTTAGGGCCGACCTGACAAAACAAAACTGCCTGCTAACTATTTTCAGGTCCGGCTCAAATTAGTCTTTATATTTTGAGCCGAACCTTACACTGAGGAGCTAAAAAACAAATGTAAATTAATAAATTTAATGAATGGATTTATCGAGAAGTACATGAAGGAGACTAAAATATCATCCAATGTTCCTAGGGTCACAACTCGAGGCTGTCGCAAGTGAGTGGATAAGGTATGTAACACAAGCGGTTCCCCAAGCATACTCACTTACCTTTGATAGATCTTTCAAGAATTGGAGGTACTGAGCAGTCACCTTGTTGCCACTATGATCGGGAAATATAATCCGGCCAAGAGTGTACAACAAATAAGCAGTAGCGGTCTGATTTATTTTGGCCTCATCCATCACCAAGGTCGCATTCAAAAATTTCGCTTGAGTATTCCCAAAGTTTTCTTTCAAGTGTTTCATCTTGAATGAGTTTAACATATTTGGTTTGTTGTCGCCGCCAATGTGCACCTTGTCCACCTCTTGAGCGGCATTAAAAAACTCCGTCAGGGAAGTATTATGATCCCAACCAAGAACTTCTTCAGCCAACTTATATAGCTGGTCCCAATCCAACTCATAGTAATCAGCATCTACACTCCTTCCACGTGCTCTAATACCTATAATATTTTCTGCATCATCAGGTGTGATTGTCATCTCTCCAAAGGGAAGATGAAATGTATAAGTCTCTGGACAGAATCTCTCATCAAAAGAAGAGGCGGTCACTGAATCATATTCCTTCTGTTCATACTAGATTGCTTTCCATAAACCAGACTTCTAAACTATAGCTTGAACCTCAACAACCTCATTTCTCAAATCCCAAGCTGCTGTCTTTTGGTGCCTCAAATTTCTGATTGCAGTCCTATGATCCAGAGTCTCATATATTTTCTTTGCCCACGACTCCTCGTAACCTATCAACACCTTTCCTCCATCTACAAGAAGACCAGGTATTGGTTCGTTCCTTTTGGGAGGTATTATTTCATGAGGAATATGAAGCTTTGTCTTGCGAGGTAGAACAAGTTTCCCCTCCTTGACTTGTTTTTCTGGTTGTGGTTGTGGTGGTTCTTCTTGTTCTTCATTTTCTTCATCTTTATCTCCTTCATCTTCATCTTCAATGACTTTCTTTCCTTTACTTCTTGGTCGTTGTTGCTCATCTTCTTCTTCTTCTTCATCTCCATCTCCAATTAGGTTACCTAGTGCTCCTTGTTCTTCATCTTCTTCTTCATCTTCAGTCTCATTACTTGCAGAAGTATTTCCCTTGTTAGCTTCACTTCCTTCAACTTATTCTTCTATTTGTTTCTCTGTCTCTCGGTTCTCTGTATCGGAGGTTGTAGAGCCTCTTTTTTGTTCTCCCACATTTGTGTTGCCTACTCGAGGTTGGGGAGTTTTAGCATTTGAAGGAGTTACTTCCATAGACCTCTTCTTTATACTCTTCTTATCAGTTATAACTCTACCACTACCACTAACTTTTTGTCCTCTAACACAAAGAAAGAAAAAAATAAGTACAACAAAAACACAAGGTTCGGCTAAAAATACTAGGTTCGCCTACAAATATAACATGTTCGGTTTTAAAAATAAGGTTCGTCTGATAATTCTGCGTCGTTGAACATCCAGGGCAATGTTCGGCTAAAAATATAAGAGTACTAAAATCGTCCGAACATCACGAAACTTATGTACCTACTCAACTCGTGTGTTCGGCCTTAAATCGACCCAAGTCGAATAAGCCGTACCTAAGACAGATCAAGGTTCAGCCCAAAATCCAGCAAACGAGAATAAGCCGTACCTAAGACAGATCAAGGTTTGGCCGAAAATCCAGCAAACGCGAATAAGCCGTACCTAATCCAGACTAATGTTCGGCCAAAAATCCACCAAAATCGAATAAGCCGTACGTAAGCCAGACTAATGTTCAGCTCAAAATCATGTTTACGAAATTGGACGAACTGTTCTTCTAAAGCCTAGGTTCGTCCGAAAATTTTGGGTCGAACATAAACATGTAACCATAATTTCAATTTCTAAATCCTATTCACTCGATTAAACATACTCGAATCAATCATAAAAAAGATGGTTTTGTTATAAATACCTTCTAATTTACATTTTAATGCCGACGGGTTCGGATTTCACTCTTCACCGGCGCTCACATCGATTAGGGCTTCCTTTGCTTGATTACTTGCTTGGTTGTAATGGATTCCAACATGCGTGTCTAGACGTAGATCTCTAGCACAACGCTTCGTTTTATCACATATTTGTAGTTATAATTTTAATTGACGATCAAAGATTTGTCATCGAACGATTAATCGGGTTATGGAAATGTGTGTGTGTGGTGGTGGTGGTGGTGGGGTGGGG